>NC_058130.1:400532782-400545475 GCF_016433145.1 Gracilinanus agilis
AATATAATATAATATAATATAATAAACATAACATAATATAATATGTGATATGAGGAGTAAAGGAGAGATCAGGTTTTAGGAAATTTTGAGGAAGAAAAGAACACTTTCAGCTAAGAAAATCAAGAAGGATTCAAAGGAGGAAAGAGTAACTGAGCTTAGTCTTAGAAGGAAAAAAAGGATTCTGAAAGACAAAGGTAAAGACAGAAGGCATTCTAAACATGGGAATAGTCTGTGAAAACATTCAAATGGGTGGAATTTAGTGAATGTGGTTCATTTTGGCAGGTGTTTAGAGTATAAGAAGGGAAAGAAATATGAAATTTAATTTAAGACTGGAAATGGATTGGAACAGGATTGTGGTGGGTTTTGAATACCAGGGTAAATAAGTTGCATTTTTTCCTAGAAGAAATAGAATTGTCATTGAGAAGTGGGTGAATAATATGGTCAAAGCTGTCTTGGGAATATTAGTGCGGTAGCTAGGTAAGAGATAAAATGGAAAGGAAAGAATCTGGAAGCATGGAAATCAATCAGGGAGCTGTTGGGTAATCCATTGACAATACATTAGTTCTCCTTTAGGTCCAAAGAAGTAAACAAAAGGACCAGACGATTTCTATCTTCTACCTGTTTTACTTTATAACATTTTAAATTTAAATTTAATTTATTTTTTTAATTCATGTAGAAACAATTTTTGACAATTGTTTTCTGACTGCTTCCTAACATTTAGCAGCAAATGCTTATCTAAGTAATTCTGTTTGTGCATATGAATATATGTATGTAAATCAGTATCCACATTGAGAAAGAAAAAGAAAGCTCACACACTACACTTATGTATCTAAATTAGATTTATTGAATAATATTCTTTATAGTTGACAAAGGCCTAGGAATAATATTAGAGGATATTTAAAGTCTGTGTCTCTGCAGATTTCCACAAGTCATTGGCAGATTATGGCCTTAGATGTCAGATCATTCTTTAGAGTGTGGCAACATGACATTCCTCTTGTGTCTGTGTCTTTGTTTTAAGTTTGAAATACATTGTCTCATCCTGAATGCTTCTTTTTAAATTTTGTTTTTTAACATTTTCTTGTATGTGTAAAATTCTGTACTTAATAAACACTAAATAAGACAAATGTTTCTATATCTACTGTAAAAGAGGAAAGGATTTTATATGAAATCTTTATTCTCTGTTTTATGGACCTTGCTTTTCTTTTAAAGTATATAAAAACACAGCATGTAAATTTAAATGTTGTTATGCTTGTCTGTAATTCCTTTTGTATTTCCTCTGTTTTATAAATTATTAAAAATTAGTCATGCATACTCTAATTTGGAAGAAAGGAAAGAACCATATTCCTACTCTTACTCTCCTTCCCATTGTTCTCTGAAATGAAAAAAAAAATTAAAAGGAATACAACAACAGAAAAAACTTTGTAACAAATATGCATAGTTAAGCAAAACCCATGTCCAAAAATGAGTTCTCATTCTGTATCACCTCTGGAATCCATTGATAATATGCTTCATCACTGATACTATGTAATCATAGTTGGTCATTACATTGATCAGATTCTGGAGTATTTCAGAGTTGGTTTTTTTTTCCCTTTGCATTGTTATAATGTAAATTACTCTCCAGGTTCTTCTCATTCCATTTTGTGTTAGTTCATATATATGTTTTCCCAAGTTTCTCTGAAATTTTAGTCATTTTTAAACCACAATATTATTCCATTTAAATTCATATATTACCACAATTTGTTCAGCCATTCTGCAATGAATAAGTGCCTTCTTAGATTTCAATTCTTTGCCCTCAAAAAGAACTTCTATGAGTATTTTTATACATGTGAGTCTTTCCCCTTTTTCTCTGATCTCTTTGTGGAAAAGATATAGTACTGATATAGCTGGATCCAATAGTATACACAGTTTAATGACTTTTGTAGTTCCCAAATGCTTTCCTGAATGGTTGGACTAATTCATTACTCTACCTAAACATTTCTTAGAACCTAAGCTTATTTCAAAGCTCAATCAAATGTCACCTCCTAAACAAGCCTTTCCTGATCACCCTGTTAGAGCTTCTCATATCTAAAATTATTTTGTATGTTCTGGTATATGCTTTGATTTTTATTCAGGGAAATGACATTAAGATGAGGCATTACCACTTATTCTGCCACTGCACCTTAAGAGCTATGGGAACTTTCCATCTGATTTATAGCTGGAATCTTCCATATGTATTGGTTGTTTATTCCATTAGAATATGAGTTCCTTAAGAGTAGGGTCCACCATGTTTTTCTATTTGTATTCTCAGCACTTACAACAGTGCCTTGCCCAGAGCAAGCACTTAATAAGAGCTTTGTTCATTTGTTCATTTATTCATTCATTAAATATAAATTTTTCTCCTATAGAAAATAAGTTTTCTATGTCTGTACACTCAACAGTGCTACTTGTATGTAATATAGGATGTCATAGTCATAGTAACAGCTAGATGGTGTAATGAATAAAGCAAAGGGCTTGGAGTCAGGCTTGAGTTCAAATGTGACCTTGGACATTACTAGCTGTGACCCTGGGCAAGTCACTTTGCCTTGTTTGCCTTAGTTTCATCTCTAAAATGAGCTGGAAAAGGACTTGTCAAACCATTACAGTGCCTTTGCCAAGAAAAACCCCAAATGGGGTCATGAAGAATTGGGCATGACTGAAAAATGTCCAAAATAATCATAGATTTAGATCTGGAAGAATCTTCGGAGGGCATCTAGTCCACTGCCCTCAGTTTATAGAAGAGTAAATTGAGGCCCATGGAGATTCAATAATTTCCCCAAAGTCACATAAGAAGTAAGCTCCAGAGGCAAATTGGGTCCAAGTCCTTTGACTCTAGAACCAATGCTCTTTCCACACTAGGCAATGTGGACATTTAATAAATGCTTATTGAATGAATCAATGAATGAATCAAACGAAAGAAAAAAATGAATGAGATCCAAATTTCAGCCTAGCCTTCCTCTCTGTCTATATTGGTGAGCTTTATGATACAGATAATAGTGACAAAAATCAATGAATAATTCCCTCCCCCAAATCTCTTATGGAAGTCTTCTTTCCCAATCAGTGTCCTCTTTAATATCTGGATTTAAGAAGATTTGTGGTATATTGCATCCCTCCAACGACATTTCTTGCCTGCTTGTCTCTGCCAAAGTCTTAATGTTTACTAACACGGCTTCTTGGTACAAATCCATCAAGTCCCCTTATGCATGTACACTCCATAAATTATACATGGGCATGAGTGTTTTTTCCTTCTATAAACCATCCTTCTGATATTTTGATTACCTTATATAAACTGAGAAAACTGCCTTGCAGAATATAGATGAGAGTTTCATCTTATAAAAATAATAGCCTTTTATATAGGAAAGCCCCTGAGATTTCAGCAAAAGGATATTTTATTATGCCTAGTGCTGGGCACAATAAAAGGCAGTTACTTGGTTTATTCCTCCTGTAAAGTACTGGACAGGACAAAGACTCGGAGTTCAAATTGCCTCCAAATGCCAATTCTTGCTATAAACAGTCCAAGATGAGTGGTTCAAACCAGGGCAAAAGGATGTTTGCTAGGTGTCCCTATGCATTTTGATGTGCAGCTTTGGTTTTGAACTACTCCTGGAACCATTGAGTTCTAGTCCAGGCTTTGCCATTTAGCTGTGTGACTTTAGCCAAGTTAACTTCATTTTTCTGGCCTCAGTTCTCTGAATGGTTGGAACTAGGTTACCTTTTTTTTTTAAACCCTTACCTTCCATCTTGGAGTTAATACTGTGTATTGGCTCCAAGGCAGAAGAACAGTAAGGGCTAGGCAAGGGGGGGTTAAGTGACTTGCCCAGGGTCACACAGCTAGGAAGTGTCTGAGGCCAGATTTGAACCTAGGACCTCCCATCTCTAGGCCTGGTTCTCAATCCACTGACCTACCCATCTGCCCCCTTAGGTTACCTTTAAAACCCATTCTAGCTCCTAAATTCTATGATTCCATTTCATCACCATAGCTTTAAAGAGCACTTCTCTCTTGAAACATCTTCACAGGGAGAATTTTTAGACCATTAGATCCTACCTACCCTTTGCCTGAATTCTGTAGAATCCAATTTCTTTTTAAAAAAAGGCAATTATATATCTCATACTTAGTCCAACTGTCTCCTAATCAATCATGAATTCTAAAATGGCTTGTGTACTACCTTCCAAAGTTCCCATCATTCCAACTTTTGAAACTAGTTTTCCTTCTTAGTTAAAGTCAGTTCTTGGACAGCAATTTCCCTCATTTCTTCCCCTTGAACAAATAAAATTATTCTAAGTTAAGTAAAATCATTTACCAGATTTTCAAGGGAAAAGATTCATCATATGTTTGGATAGTTGAAATCTCCCTCAACTACAATATTATTCCAATATGCTAAATTATGATCTACTTCCCAATTTCATCAACCATTTCATTCTTCTGGAAATGTTGTTTGTTGTATATACTCCCATAACACTTTCGTTTTTTTTCTTCTCCTAAGGCTGACATTCATTCAAATGCTCTCTGTCACATATGTCCTTCTCTTTTCAAGTATTATCCATAGTAGCGCATCTTCTTAATAAACATAATTCTCTCAATCCTTTTGTCTAATCCGTTCCTTTCCAATAAGGTATAACTGTGCATTACTATGTTCTTAATCATGAGTCATGTTATTAAATCTCAAGTGTACCTATATAGATAAAATGATTTTTTTTTAAGATCCATAGCATTTATTTATTTATTATTCACTACGTATCAACATCACTTTGTTGCTGTTAAGTCATTTTTCAGTCGTAGCTAACTCTGTGACCCAGTTTGGGATTTTCTTGGCAGAGATACCAGAGTGGTTTGCCATTTCCTTCTCCAACTCATTCTATAGATAAGGAACTGAGGCAAGATTAAATGACTTGCCTAAGGGCACAGAGTAAATAAGTGTCTGAGGCCAGATCTGAACTCAGGAAAATGAGTCTTTCTGATTCCAAGCCTAGTGCTCTATCCACTGTTCCATCTTGTGGCCCCCATAAATATCATAGTCCATGAGTATAAATATTTTTCTTATTCTTGTAAATTGTTGCCTATGGATTACTTATCCTTTCTACTGATATTCCTCTTCTTTTGTCATAACTTTTACTATCTGTCATTACTACTTTATTACATTTATGAGGGTGCATTCTCCTTCCCATTCTATTTTTTTAAATCCTTTTGATTGTCTCCATAAGTCTTTGTACAATATTTTCACCAGCCCTCCTTAGATATATCCCATCCCAGGGTAAAAACCTGTCAGTTATTTATTTTAAGGTTTATTCTAGAAATCCAAATCTCATTCTTGGGTACCATCTTAGCCAACTGTTCACTTTTCATGCTTTCTTATATTTTTTGAAGCATCTACCTTCACAATAATGAAAATAGCACCTGTTCCTCAAAGGCCCTAAGGGATTCATGATCTTGGTTTTTAAAAAATATTTTGATAATTATATTTTATGTTAACAGGTCTCCTTATAATCCTAACTATTTTATTTTATGTATTTAAAACCATTGTTTTGAGAAGAGGGATGACAGACTTCCCCATACTGCCAAAGGGGTCTAGGATACATACAGAAAGATTAAGGATACCTTCTCTGAGGTCTCAATTTCTTACTCAGGACTTAATAATTCTTAGCAATAACAATAACAGTAGTTCACATCTATAGTACTTTAAGGTTTACAAAATGTTTTAATCACAAAAACTCTATAATGTTTTTATTTTAGAAATGTGAAAGCTAGTCTAGAAAATTGACCAATGCTTTTTGGAGTAATTTGCCAGTTTAATTTGTCCTATACATGAAACACCAGAACTCTCAAGTATCTTTCAAGTCTTAGGGGTCATCATATACCAGATATATGCACCAGGAAAACAATACATCTCCCAATTATTTATGTTTTAGATCATCATTTGTTCCTTTTAGTGCCATTCAGCAAGGAGTCCCAACAAATATGGTTTGTTTTACAGAATCACAGAATCTCAGAGTTAGAAGGAACATCAAAAAAACAGATTTACCAATCTTCCTCCAGATTTACCAATGATTCCCTAATTGTCAAACTGAATGGCCTTTTTTCAGATTTCAGTCTGCTTGACCTCTCTACAACCTTTGACATTTTCATATATGTATTTAAAAATTTCCCCCAAATTCCATATAAAAAGACCTTTAAACATTGTTTATTTTTTATTTTGAAATTGGAACTCTTTTCCTCCCTTCCTTTCTCCCCCCAATACCCCCAGCTAAGGTGGTAAGAAATCTTATATATATTTTACATGTACAATCATGTAAAACAGCTTTTGACACTGTTTAATACCATCTTACCCTTGGTGTTCTCTTCTCTCTAGGTTTTTGGGACATTGTTCTCTTCTGGTACTTCTCCCACATGTCTGACTATTTCTTCTCTAACTCCTCACTGGAACTTTATCTAGTTTCTGCCTGCTAAGCATGAGTGTCCCCCAAAGTTATATCCTGGGTTCTCTTCTCGATATAGACATTTCATTATGGTAATTTCATCAGCTCCTAGGGATTCAATTATTGTTTCTTTGCCAAGATTCTCAGACTTATTTATCCTACCCTATTTTCTTTCCAGACTTCTCGTCTTATATCTACAACCGCCTATTGTTGTCTCACAAACATCTTAAACTCAACATTTCCAAAACCAAATTTGTAATCTTAACTCTATCCCCAACCCCAAACCCTTCTCTTTTCCTTACTTCCTTGTTACTGTAGAGGAAAGAATCAAAGAGGGGAGAAGAAAGAAGAAAGAAAGGAGGAGAGGAAGGAAGAAAGGAAAGGAGAGAGGGAGAGAAGGAAGAAGGTAAGAAGAAAAGAAGGAAGGACAAAAGGAAGGAAGGAAGGAAAGAAGAAAGAAGAACAGAGAGAGGAAGGAAGGCAGATAGAAAGGAAAGAAGGAAGAGAATGAAGGAAAGGAAGAAAAGGAAGGAGGGAAAGAAAAATGGCGGAGATCTGAATGTGGCCTCTTTTTGACCGTGTTAATTCTAATGTTGAAGGATAGCAATTTCTTTGTACCACCATTGATGATATTTCTATTATTGTACACATTCACAGGTTAACACTGGGTTAACACTGGCCCTGTAGCTAACACCAAAGCAGTCCTGGGAATCACTAATCACCCTGTGTACAAAGCAACTACAATTGCTGTTTAAACAAAACAGACAATAACTTTGTCCAGAACAGGGGACTGTGCGTGATTGGAATTAAGAGGTATTTATTGGCATTCTTGGTACAGATGTCCATGCTGCTCTTGAAGCAATTTTGTTTATCAGCCTGCAGAATTCGCTGAGCACAGCTATCTTAAGTTACAGTCTGAAAATGCATCTTACCTTGTAGAATGGCAGTAATGCCATTTAAAGTTCAATTGGCTGTTATAAAATGTTTTCCACAACTAAAATTCAACAGTGACCACAATGGTAGCAACAATAATGATGTTATTATAATCATTGTCATTATTATTCCTACTCAAGATAATTAGTAAATTCAGTGACTTTTTAAAGTACAGCACTTTTAACACAGATTCAAATTATTTTATTCAACTGAACACATTTCTTTCTTTAAAAAAATCCTTACCTTCTATTAGAATTGATACTAAGTGTTGGTTCCAAGGCAGGAGAGTGATAAGGGCTAGGCAATTTGGGTTAAGTGACTTGCCCAGGGTCACACAGTCAGGAAGTGTCTGAGATCAAATTTGAACCCAGGATCTCCCATCTCCAAGAAGCTCTCAATCCACTGAGCCCCTTTTAAAACTGAACATATTTCTTAAACATCTCTACACTCATCACAAGGTGCTAGGGGATGTGGAGAAAGCAAGAAAAGTAGAATGCAATCTTCTCAAGGACATGGAGAGTTTCATTTTTGTCTTTTATTCTCAGGATCCAGCAAAGTGCCTAACTCATACAGGCACTTAACAAATGCTTATTCAATGAAGGAATGAATGACACCTCCACCCTCAGGGAATTTACTGTTCTAGTGGGGAGATCAAACAAATAAAATAACTTGGAAAAAAAAACAAAAACCAAAGGCATTATATATTCAAGAACCTAATCATATATTATTTGGTGCTGAGGTTTATCTTATAGGTTTTAACTGAGAGCCAGAAAAGTGAAACAATACTATATAGCTGAATTAAAAGCTAGAGACACTTCTTCCCCTGCCCCCATTTATCTTGGAAGCTGACTGATGAAGAGCCTTGTTACACAATCTAAGGAATACAACCAAAGCTATCTCTGAAGCTGGCAATACTGCTTAGAAGAGGCAAGGGAGCACTGAAGCCCACAGACAGATCACTAAAATCTGAAGCTAATACAAATGACACAAAAATGTCAAAGACAAGTAATATGACTTTTTCTTTTCATGCGACTCTCAGATGCGGTGCTTATAATAACAGGACTGCCTCCTTTGTCCCCATACCTCTCTAGCTAAAGCTATTTAACCTCTACCTGCAGGCTACACTAGAACAGATCTTAGGACTAGTTTGGCCCATATGCAGCCCAGGAAAATAGGGCATCCTTTAATTCACATACAGAGCTGGAAGAAACTTCAGAACTCATTCGGTCTTGATGGAGAGATGGGCAGAGGACAGTGAAGGGGCAGTAATAGAAACAACTCTCATATTCTGAAATCTTATAATTCTTTTTAGCTCTAGTTAAACATGAACTATATTAAGCAGCTACCTATTCTGTATCAATCACCTGTTCTAGAAATAATATTCTATACTAAGCACCAGCTTTATGCCTGATCTATGCTTTTAATTATTCATCTTGCTCTTTATTTACCTTAGTTCTGAATTGTTAGGCATTATTAATTGCCTATATTGGTCCTCTATTGAGTTGTATCCTCCCCACCCCACCACCATGTTCCCATTCCAGAAGTAGAGCAAGATCTCTCCCACATTGACAAATGATGGTAGGTGGAAAATGGGGAAGCATGGAACACATGCACTAAGGGCTCTGGCATTGCAGAAGAATCCCCAAAACTTCCACATCCTCCTTATTCTTTCTCTGGTGCTCCCAAGTTTACAATGACGAGTACACCAAAACACACCACCACTTGAATTTGGCCATGTCCATTTCCAAGGTTTTTGGGAAAGATGGAAATTTCCCTGGAAAGCTCCCAGACCCTAAATAAATATGCACACTCTGATCCACACCTCAGGTTGTGACTCCACACCTGGGACTGAGCTATTCCATCAGCCCCAAGGGCCATTTCATCACCCCAGAGCTGCTACTTCACACCTGGAGAGCTGCTATTCCACCAGCTCCAGAGAGGTTATTCTACTAGCTCCTGATCTAATCTGTCAGCCCTAAAACTATTTGATTAGCCTCCAGGCTATTTCACCAGTTGATAGACTGTTTCACCACTTTAAACCTCTTCTTATTTCTGGACTGAATGGAATTCAACTTTCCATTCTTGAGGCAAGACCCTGATACTTGGATATGTTTCTCCCACAACAATCTGACCCAGTTCTATGATTCTACAATGTTCCCAACAAGAGATTCTTTTCCATTTGAAGATTCCTTACCCATAATTTGAGGTATAAGTCTATGCAAAAGGCAAGATTCATATCAGGTCAACCATATTGCATGCCACAGACTGATCTTGCATCCAAGTACCAGTATTTAGATATTTTCATGCTTAAGTACTTATGTCTTGTTATTTCAATCCATACCTCTTGTTTTATAGATATACCTACTTTTTTCTTTCAGTCTTCCCAGGACTAGAACTACATCCCCTTTAGCTGATACCTAGCTATCTGTAACTAACCTCTACCTGTTCATGTGGTAGTGTGTCCATTGCCCTACTCCCCAGAGGCATTCAAGCAGAAGTTGGATGATCATTTGTCAGGAAAGATGCCAGATGGTTTCATCTTTCAGGTCATGGTTGGAGAACATCACTAATTCCCACCATGAAACTGAACAAGTCCTCTTACTTCTCTGAACCCATTCATTTGACAGGGTTCTGCTTCTGTGATCCCTTTCAATTATATTCCATGAGAAGGATTTCTAGAGAGATTTTGACTTGACTTGAATATTGAAGGATAGATAAAATTTGGAGGAGAGAGAAGTAGAAAGGGAATTTCTGGAAGAAGGAACAATATGTGGAATTGAAAATGAGTCTGATTTGGTTAGAAATGGAGAAATTGGCTTTCCAGACTTAGAAGTTCTGTGTTGGGAGATAAGGCTAGATAGCCATCTGGTGGCAGATACTAAAAGACCATACTACAAATGAGAAAAATGATACTCACTGAAGTCTCATAGTAGCAACCAGGCACCCTAACACCTGGGCCTCAGAAAACTTGCCAACGCTCCAGGTTCCCACTTTATGTGCACATCACACTTCATGGCTTTGTTAATACTGCTCAGTATAATTCTGCTACCCAAGAATAGAATACCATACTGGGAAACAAATAGACAAGGGGGCTATTGCTCCCAAGGAGCCCACAAAATCAGACCTGGAGATGGAATACTGAGTAGTCCTGGGTTAGAGGCTGTATAATTAGAATTTTGCTCCCCAAAACTCTCTTTCCCAGCTTCCCATTTTCGTTCTCACATTATGTGCTAATGTAGGGAGGATATATTTTGAATGGAGCTTTGCCCTCTCTCTCTTCTCCTGGAAATATGGCTGAGGAGGTTGGGTGAAAGGCAGGCAGGAGAATTTTACCCACATGTTTTTTACTTAGGCTATCTAAGTTTGTTTCTTTTATTTCTTCTACTTCAAGTGATTATTAATAAATATTATAGATGGGGCTTCCTGGTTAAGATGGCGGAAGAGTAAAAAGCAGCGCTTAACCTCTCCTAACCGAAACATACAGGACTCCTCAAGGGGACATAAAAACAAATCCAGACGAATGGAGGGACCCCACAACAGGGCGCAGTGTGGAAGGTACGTGGAATCGTGGCATTTCCATGCTATAAAGGGGTGAAACAGCTCTCGCTAAATCGCGGGCTGAGCAACTCCCCCCACACACACACACCACACCACCTACAACCCCAAAGCCAGCTCAAGAGAAATAGAGAAAGTCTGGGGCACCCATTGAGTCATTGGCAGCTCCGGGGCCTGTACCTGAGAGCAGCAAGACTTAGGACCCCAAAAGGCTAAAGAACGCGCACGGATTTTGAGCGCAGACACAGAGCACAGGCACGAGTGCAGGCGTGAGAGGAGGCGAACACAGGCACGCGTGAGCGAAGGCTCTGAAACCCTGAGTGGGGAACCAGTGCAGACGGGTATACGACTGTGGAAGCAGCGCCCTGAGACTTGTAAAGGAGTCTCTGGCAGAGGATCCACCCCAGCAAGGGGGTCCACCAGGGGCTTGACCTTGAGAAAAACCAGACCTGAGTCAGCGTGAGGACAAACCTGAGAATGGGCTGGGCTAACAATGGCAAACCAGAATCAGGAAGGCCAAAAGAGAAAGATTAACAACAAGAAGAAGAAATCTTTAACACTCGACAACTTTTACACAGAGAAAATCCAGACAACCGGGCAAACAGAAGAGGAGAACAAACAAACATCTGGACCCTCCCAAAATAATGAAAACTGGTCACAAGCTTTTGAAGACTTCAAATATGAGATGACGAAAAAGTTGGAAAAGATTTGGCTAGAGAAATGGGAAATAGCTCAAAAGGAAATAAGGCAAGAAAATAACAGTTTAAAAGGCAGAATTTTGCAATTGGAAAGTGAGGCTAAGAAATCAAATGAACTGATAAGCAAATTGAACACCAGAAATGACCAGATTGAAAAGGAAAACCAAAAGATAATAGCTGAAAACGAAAAGATTATAGCCGAAAACCAGTCCCTAAAGGCTAGAATTGAGCAATTAGAAGCTAATGATCTCTCAAGACAACAAGAACAAATAAAACAAAGTCAAAGGACAGATAAAATAGAAGGAAACATGAAATATCTCAATGAGAAAGTGACAGACAAAGAAAACTGGTTTAGAAGAGACAATTTGAGAATCATTGGTCTTCCAGAAAAATCAGAAATTAATAGAAATTTGGACTCCGTACTAAAAGAAATTGTTCAGCAAAATTGTCCTGAATTTCTACAACAAGAGGGCAATATAGACATTGAAAGGATCCATAGATCACCCTCTACACTAGACCAGAAAGGGCAATGCCAAGGAATATAATAGCCAAATTCAAGAGCTTTCAAATAAAAGAAAAGATCTTACAAGAAGCCAGAAAGAGACAATTCAAATATCAAGGAGCACCAATCAGGATCACCAGGATCTGGCAGCTTCCACACTAAAAGACCGCAAGGCTTGGAATATGATATTCAGAAAGGCAAGAGAGCTGGGCCTTCAGCCACAGATCAACTACCCATCTAAACTGACTATATACTTCCAGGGGAAAGTATGGGCATTCAACAAAATTGAAGATTTCCAAGTATTTGCACAGAAAAGACCAGGACTAAATGGAAAGTTTGATATCCAACTACAAAAATCAAGAGAAACATGAAAAGGTAAATAAGAAACAGAGGGGAAAGAAAGAAAACTCATATTTTTTAAATTTGCCTTTTTAAGGGCCTCAGTAAGATCTAATTATCTGTATTCCTATGTGGAGAAATGCTATATATAATTCTCTGTAGTGAACTCCATTCACTATTAAGTATTCACTATTATAGTGGTCGGAAGAATGATTTATGGGGAGAGGGTGGAGTGCT
>NC_058130.1:400549974-400797421 GCF_016433145.1 Gracilinanus agilis
TGCCCTTTGATCCAGCCATACCATTGTTGGGTTTGTACCCCAAAGAGATCATAGATAAACAGACTTGCACAAAAATATTTATAGCCACACTTTTTGTGGTGGCAAAAAACTGGAAAAGGAGGGTATGTCCTTCAATTAGGGAATGGCTGAACAAATTGTGGTATATGCTGCTGATGGAATGCTATTGTGCTAAAAGGAATAATAAACTGGAGGAATTCCATGTGAACTGGAAAGACCTCTAGGAACAGATGCAGAGCAAAAGGAGCAGAGCCAGAAGAACATTGTACACAGAGACTGATATACTATGGTAAAATCGAATGTAATGGACTTCTGTACCAGCAGCAATGCAATGACACAGGGCAGCTCTGAGGGATGTATGGAAAGGAACGTTACCCACATTCAGAGGAAGGACTGCAGGAGAGGAAACATATAAGAAAAACAACTGCTTGAACACACGGGTTGGGCTGGACATGATTGGGGATGTAGACTCGAAACCACCACACCAATGCAACTAACAACAATTTGGAAATAGGTTTTGATCAACGACACATGATAAAACCAGTGCAAATGTGCATCTGCTATGGGGGTGGGGGTCCGGGGGGGTGAAGGGGAAAGTAGGAGCATGAATCATGTAACTATGTTAAAAACAAATATTAATAAATGTTTAAAAAAAGAAAAAAGAAAAAAATAAATATTATAAAATGTAATACTTGAAGCTATTAGATATTAATTTAAATCTTACATTTCTGGCAACCATGAAAGGATAGAATCCTTGATCTTTTTTTTTTAAACTCTTACCTTCCATCTTAGAGTCAATACTGTGTATTGGCTCCAAGGCAGAAGAGTGGTAAGCCCTAGGTAATGGGGGTCAAGTGACTTGCACAGGGTCACACAGCTAGGAAGTATCTGAGGTCAGATTTGAACCTAGGACCTCCCATCTCTAGGCCTGGCTCTTAATCCACTGAGCCACTCAGCTGCCCCTTCTTGATCTTTTTTTAAGATAGCCTTTGAGTAAAGATAGGGAATAAGTTACTTTGTAAAAAAGACTGGGTTTCCTCTTCTGGGGGACTCTTTTTGGTGGTGGGGACTCAACCAGGGGAGGAGCCAAGCCTGCAGCCACCTGCTTGCCTGCCTACCTGCCGCCACTGCTATTGCTGTTGCTGTTGCCTCCACATTTGACCAGACACTGCCTTGGTGTCCTTGCACAAGCCTGCCATTGCTTCTCTTAAGCACACTGGCTGGGGGTCCTTGTGATCTGTTTTCTTCATGGAGGGTAAAGCATAAATCCCCCCTTTCTATTAAATTGCTAATACCTGAGTGCTTGCTATTACCTTGGAAGCCCGGGTGTTTCTCTTAGGTAACAATTAGCTTCCTCAGGGCTTTCACCTGGGGGCAATCTTTGTAAGAAATAAAATTAATATAGAGTGATAAAATTAAAAATATCATTGTTTCAAAGGGTTTATTTATAGCTATTTTGAAAAAGGAAGTCATGTGCCTATTAAGAGTTAGTTCAAAAGTCGTGCTATTACCTCTGCCCACCAAGCTGCTTCAGCTGGAAAAAGAGGTCATGCCCTTTCAGGAACTTCCTTTTATTCTTCTTCTTATGTTATTACACTTCCTGTATACATGATTATGCAAGAGGAATCATGGGAAATGAAGTTTGAAAGAGATCTAAATATCCACAGGAAGTTTAGACCAGGGACTTCAAAATTAGTTCAAGGACTCCCAAATTTCCAATATCATGTTCCCCCTGATGACCTTTGGGTGCCTAGTCACCCCAAGTGATCATTTTACATAATAATCTTATACCCACAAAGGTCTTCTAACTATAATAGTTAGAGATAAGAGGGAAATGGAAGAGAGAGAAAGCAAAACCAATGTTTTGCTAGGCACATTGACAAAAAGCTAATTAGGGAGCAGTCCCCTTTGGCCCTAGTGTGTACATTCAAAACAAATGTATTCAACTCCCCATAGTTCAATCAACTGTACCCCAAAGTTCATTTTGGATCTTCTTGATGCAGTGTAGGTTCCTGTAGGAATCTTCATGGTGCCTTCTCCAAACAGCTTCGTTGTCTGGATTCTGGGGAGATGGCAAATTTCTTATCCTAAAATTACTCACAAAAGAATTTAAACTTTACATTATATATTATAATACATATATTCTCTTCTGAGGAGAATTATACTTTTCCCCCTGAAATTACTCTCAAAAGAATTACATTTTACATTATAGATTATAATACAGACATTCTGATTATAACACATACACACACCCTCTGAGGAGGGTTAAGGCCAACACCCAGATCAGCTAAGGATACATGGCTGAGTTTTTGGGGTTGTGTGAATCAATTGGCAAAAGAAATAAAGATAAAAAATCCAAATAAAAGAGAGAAACTAACTTGTGAATGAAATATAAAAATATCAAAGTCTCATGTGCAAAAATGTAAGGAAAAATAAACTTATAACAGTCCTTAAATCAAGGCCCAATTAAAGTGGTTTAAGTAATTGTGCAATTGGAATTACCCAATTCAACAGCCAGGACTACAGAAATTGCCACACTTATAAGAGAAATAAAGGGACCAAATTTGTGTGAGAGGAAAGTTTCTTTGCCTGATCTGATTTGTCTGCATTTCTCAGGGATAGGGTGAGCCATAATGATAGCCAACCATTGGTTCTTGACTAGGGATGAAGCTCAGGGAAGTCTGGCCTCTAACATATGTCAGAAAAGCTGCAACCCCAAACCCCAAACACTAGTTTCAAGCCATTCAGTATTGACAGAGAAGTTCCTCAGTCCCATTTGGATTGGTATGGTCTGTTTGACCCTGTGCTCCTTGGCACTTGCAGTTTCTCATCAATCCCATTGGGATTGGTTGGTCTCCATGACCTTGTGCCTTCTTAGCACTGTTTTCTCCTGGCTTTCTTTCCACCTGTTTTATTGCTCCTTCTCTCTCTCCTTTGCAAAGGGATCTAGCATAGGAGAGAAAAGGAGCAATAAAGGAGTCCTTGAACTAATTTTGAGGTCCCTGGTCTAAACTTCCTGTGGACATTTAGATCTCTTTCAAACTACATTTCCCATGATTTCTCTTGCATAATCATGTATACAGGAAGTGTAATAACATAAGAAGAAGAATAAAAGGAAGTGCCTGAAAGGGCATGACCTCTTTTTCCAGCTGAAGCAGCTTGGTGGGCAGAGGTAATGGTGTGACTTTTGAACGAACTCTTAACAGGCACATGGCTTCATTTTTCAAAATAGTTATCAATAAAGCCTTTGAAATCATATTTTTAATTTTATCACTCCATATTAATTTTATTTCTTACATTAATGGTGACCACAAAGGGACCTCAAAATTAGTTCAAGGACTCCAAAATTTCCAATATCACAGCTTCCACCCTTTTAACTCCCTGCCCACATAGCTGGGGAGAGCAATCCTGGAGAGCAGCAGTCCCCTGCCCACATGGCAGTAGAAGCTAGTGGCTCCCTGATGTTTTCACCCCCAGGGGGGAGGGGAAGGAAGGATACTCTTCCAAACCTCTTAGCTTACCTTTAACCAGTGCATACTTGGGTAGTGCCACCTATGAAAAGGAAGTAGATTTGCAAGTATAGTCCAGTTTCCTGCCTATCTTAAAGAGCTTCCATTCCTGGAGAGCATTATTGAGCTCACATAGCTCAAAGTTTTAGGATATCTTTTCTTGCTGCCATTCCTGCTTGTACTTATCCTTGCTGTTAGCTTGAGTAACCTTGAGATTCAAAGGGGAGATTCATCTCCCTACATCCCCCTTGCCATGTTGGTCTGCCCCGTCTCTGCAACACATCCACACTATGCTCACTGTGGGAATCTACCTCACACAGGGGAACCACAGAAGTGTGACCAAGGGAATCTAAATGGATGATGATACTCGGGAGGGGAAGGAACTGCAAAGAGTTCATTTTTCAGACTTTTCAGATTCCATTTGCCTTATTTATGTTAACTGTATTAGTTTGTTCCCCTCCAAATAGTGAAGAAGTCTCTGTAACACAGCTATCAGAATTGGAGCAAAGGACTCTTGAATTCAGTGCCTGTATACTGTCATATATATTGCATTTGCTGAGTGTTTGCTTTAAAATTTAATTTTGTTTTTTAAGTTCACATGTTAATCTATCTAATATCTTCTGCTACACTATTTTATTTCCAACTACTGTGTTTTGGCCATTAGCTATATGTTCTTTTACATTGTCTTTATTTGTACCCTCCCCATATGACTGGACTGGAGAAAATACCATTATAAAAGTCCATAAACAACTTGGACAAACTCTTTTCCATGGCAAAACCATAGGTCCTTATGGATGCTGGGTTTGTCACCAGATCCATTGAGATCACACATTGCCTAAATGGCCTTTTGCCCCTTTTTGCCTTTGTTAATTGTCACATAGATGATGAGGGATGGACTCCATCAAACTGGTTATTACCTGTATACAATCTTTGGAGAATTTAACGAGCTGAAAACCTCAATTGATTTTAAGGAGTCTTCAGAAGTGATTTTTAGATATATATTAGCACCACTACTTCTAACTGATCACTTGCCTACCCTTGACTTGTTTGTAACAAGAGGTAAGGGTCCAGTTAATGCTTGAAGTGAGGTGCAATAGCACTATTGTATTCCTCACCTGCACATTTATAAAAATATAATGGATGAGACATCAGAAGTGATTTTAACTATTGTAATCCTTGTCTCCACATTGCAATGAATGGAACATATAAAGACATGCCTTTTAAGGCTGTTACAGACTCAAACCAAAGAAGTGATGATTCCTAAGGGGCTTAGTTACCCCATAATTGGTTATAATCTAATTTAGGAGACAGGAAAGATTTTCCTAGGGGGCTCGGTAACCCCTGGATGGCTCCTAGAGGGAGAAATTTGCCATGGAGCCTAGTGGTTCCTGGATGGGTTTTATATTTGTAACTCTTCAGCTTACTCTATCCTTCCACCAGAATGATCTAGATTCTTTGTGACATTTTAGACCCAAAGGTTGTCATCAGTAGTACAGAGGTTTTTCTGGTTTCTCCTGCCACATTTTGGAATGATGGCAGTAATAGACTTTCTTAGAAATATCTTCATCAAGGTTGAAAGATTGGCTAGATCTAGAGAACTCATGACAAGTATCTATGAGCTTCAAAAGTTTTTTTTAAATGTCACACAACAACTCAGGTGAATCCTAATGATAGGTGTGTTTGCTATTGCCATTACTGGGCTATTATGATTTTGGGAATTTTAAAACTTCTTTGAATGTGCATTAGCTGCTGTACTACTGTTTTAAAAAGCTGTTACTTGGTGAAGATCATGTGTACTCACACTGAGGATCATGGCCAAGTTAAAAAGGAAATGGATCTCATTTTTGAGTGAGAAACCTTTGTATTTTGCCTCTCCTTGGCTAATACAGTGTGTCATTGATTGTGAACTATATATTTTTGATTTTTAAAAATTTTATTATTGTTTTTCCTTGTATGTGCAATAGAGTTTTTAAGTTTTCTTTTTTCTCTCGTTTCTTGTACTTGAAGCACATGTTACCAGTATTAATGGTTTTTTGATTTTGCACTAGGGTAAGTTTAAAACATTCATTAGCCCTAATGTCAATGCATACCCAAAAGCTTTAGACTATGGAAACCTGCCATTAATTGTTAAATATTATGGGACTTTGATTAATGATTGTGTCTGATTCCAGGAGAAAGGATCACAAAAAAGACACTGCACAGTGCCAAGGAGCACAAAATTAACCTGCACCGTGCCTAGGAACACAAGGTCAAGGAGACCAACCAATACCAGTGGGATTGATGAGATTCCGCTCTAAGACAAGGGACTTGGACTTATTTTAGGGTTCAAGGAAGCAGATGTTTGCAAAGTCAGATGCAGGATTCCCTCCTGCCAAATCCAGACTTCTTCCAAGTACCTCAGTTTGGCGGTCATTTTGACTCCCTTATCCCTGAGAACAAATGTAAAATCAGACCAGGAAATTATATTTTCCTTTTGCTTCAAAGTCTAGTCCCTTTTCTTTCTTTCAAAGTGTGGCAATTTTCTGTAGTCCTGGCTGCTGATTGGGTAAGTGCATAAATGTTACTACAGGCTTGTGGGACATAAATTACTTTAATTGGGCACTGATTCAAAGACATGTTATGGGCTTATTCTTCCTTACTTAGAATTTTTTACACACAAGCCTTTGATATTTTATGTTTCATCCAGAAGTTCTTTTTTATGTTTTTGATTTTCTTTTGACAATTGATTCATATATCTCATAACTCATCCATTTAACCCTGGGGTGATCTGTGTGTTGGTCAACACCCTCCTTGGTGGGGATTGTATTATTGTCATAAAATTCTAGATTTATAACATTTTTCTTGTTTGAGAGTAATTTTAGGATAAAAAACTTGCTACATCCCCAAATCAAGAAAGTGAAATATTTTATGTATCTCTAGTTAAATATCTTTAGAGATATAAGTTCATTATGTGTACTGATTCATTGGGGGAAACTAGGCATATAAATCTGGAAGATTTCTACATACTTGTTTCCCAATGCAATCATAGGGGGGATTGTATAATTAGAATTTTGCTCCCCAAAACTCTCTTTCCCAGCTTCCCATCTTCGTTCTCACAATACATGCTAATGTAGGGAGGATATATTTTGAGTGGAGCTCCACCCTCTCTCTCTTCTCCTGGAAACACAGCTGTGGAGGTTGGGTAAGAGTCAGGAACGAGAATTTTACCCATGTGTTTTTTACTTAGGCTTTCTAATTTTGTTTCTTTTGTTTCTTCTACTTCAAGTGATTATTAATAAAACCTATAAAATATAATACTTGGAGTTATTGGATATTAATTTAAATTTTACAGACAGAGGACCTAGTCAGAGACTCTGCCACTTGGGTTACTGTGTAACCTCTGCTAAATCACTTATCCTTGCTAGACCTCAGTTCCTTCAGCTAAAAAATAGGGGAATTGAATAAGTCTCCTTGAAGTCCCTTCTAATTTTAAATCCAATAATCCTGTCAGCAAGAATTTCATGCAAAATATTCAGACATTTCCAGGGTGAAGAGTTATTTCTATATCTGTTTTGCCAAGTTACTCTTAATCTTTTTTTGAATATGAGCACTACATTTTAGCATAAAGCAATTTTATGACTTTCATATAGTGGTTGTACTGTTGGTAACTGTGAACTGAGAAAATCCATAATGATAAAAATTAATATGAATTCAGTAATACTTTTCAATGAATTTGTATTTTATTAATAATCATAGATTCTACCTACATTTGAAAAAACTCAATGTTTAAATATAAGACATTTATTTAGGTAGAAAAAGATAAACTAAATACTAATAGACTCCTTCCAGGAGCCACTCAGAGAAATAGGATCTTTTAATAGGGTCTTTTATCTGGATCCCATCAAAGTCAACACAGTTCTTGGCAAAGCCCTGTGCTGATTCTTATGACCTGAAAATTGGGCCATAGGATAGATGGCTTATCCAAAAAATCTGACCCCTCTTGGTGACTCCTTTTATGATCAACACCTTTTATTATTGAAAGCATTATAATCTAGATTTTTAGGATAGCCTCAAGTTTTATAGAAAGCCCCTAAGTATCCTATAGTAAACCAGTATTTTATGAGTTAACAGCCTTTTCCTTCAGCAGAGAATAGCTAAAGCTGCTGGTATCTTTTTCTTTCTGTTTCAGACATCCCCAGGACATGGAGTAGCAGGCCAGGAAAATTCCACTCTCCCTTTGGTACTTTCCCACACTGAACTGCACCTCAATCTTAAAGGCTCATTCTTTAACATACCTTTTGAAGTACAGAGGCTTTTACTAAAATAAATCTTAGATAATGCAAGACTCATCCCTTAACCTTGAACACAGTCTCATTCAGGCATAATCTACATGAGAAAAATTTGTATGTTATATAATTCTTTTAACCTTGAGTTTTCTTTACAGCCGTGATTTCAATTGTGCTTTGTAGAAAAAATGGTATTGGAAAAAATGTACAAAATAACAAGCTCAGAGACTACTGGAGCAGTCATGAGCTAACGTGTTATACTGACAGTTCCCAGTTTCTGCTTCATTCTTTCTCACCTAAACCGTGCACCTTACCAGACCCCTGGAGCTGCTGGATAGCTTATGGCAGACTCCCATGTAAATTTGAGACTCTTTGTAGTCTCCAGAGGATCATACTCCATAAGGTTAGAACCATTATGGTAGCATACTTACAATGCTTAGCACCCATTTGTTATAATTCCCAATTGCCACAATGAGAGACAGTCATGTAAGGAATACAGTATTGAACTTGGGATCAAGAGGAATGGACTTGAATCCTGCCTTAGACACTCTGGGTCTATGAGCTCCTCTAGACCTTCAATTCTCTCATTTGTAAGATAGGAATAAAAACACTTAGATACAGTCCAAGAGTGAAACCAGACATTGAAGCACCAACTTCTCATCCTCTATAAGTAGCTTCGTTCTGGTTAATTAACTGGTTGGTACTATGAAAGAGGAAGCAGGGCTTGCCAGAAGATATTACAAAATCAAAATAGGGTACCAAGGAAGTAGAGTGGCATGCTGCCCTATGCCACAGGGTTCATTCCTAACTTAAAAATGAGGAGAGAATGGTTGAAGGTTGTGAGTGTCTTCCTCTCTGGAGTGAAGAAGATCAGTTTCTCCTTGCCTGGCCCTTCCTTTGGGATGTTGAAGGGATCCAACCTTAGAATGCTTGGGAACCATAATCCTCGGAAGAAACATAATTTACTGCTTGTGGTGATGAGAAATGCCTGTGACCCAGAATGATTTGCAAATTATTCCATCAGAAGGCAGATAAAGCGTGGCCCATATTTAAGTCAATTAAAAAAGCAACTAATCATTCCATGTAAAAGTCACAAATCACTGTAGAGGATAAAGTCAGAAGGCAACTATGGGAGAGATTTATAGGCAATAAAGAGTCAGGGAAGAAGATAGTTTTGACCAAAAGAACTTTGCTAACAATGTAAGCTAATTAGAGGTTTCTTCATTGCCAAGGAAAAAGGTAGATGGCTAGAAACAGAAATAGTCGCTGAAGCTCAAGCTCATAGAAAAACATGTATCCCTCACTCTGTATCCATAATTAAAGAGCAAAGAAGGTATATGTCCCTCATATCACAATCCTGAAAAAAAATTTGAGAAGTAGGAAAGTTTGTCTTTGGCACTTTCTTACCTCCAATAATTTTCTTTGTTTCTCTTCTATCTGGACACCAAAGCCTAGTGCATTAGTACCATTAGTTATCCATGCCCCAAGGTTCTTTTGGGTTCTTACCTAGTATTCTAGTCCAACATCTTCTCTACAAGAAGTTCCCTATGCTTTCTGATCATTCTACCCACCCTCTCCACCAACACTAACTGGTCACAGGGCACTGTTCTGCTAGCTCTCACAATTTAAAATGATAAAATGAAAGAATCAAAAATCAACTGAGCAGCAAGCATTTATTCAAGTACCTATGATGTGCCAGGCAATGTGGTAGGTGTTGAAGACAAAAAGATTTTTTAAATAAAATGAACAATATTTATTTTCAATGAATTTATGTTCATTTGAGGGGGATAACATGTAAACCAAAGAAGTATACACAAAGTAAAAATAAACTGAGAGATACAAAATAAATACAGAGTAATTAAATACCCATTCATTTTGGAAGAAAGGCCACTAATAGCTAGAAGGAATGAGAAATGCTTTAGGAAAAAGGTGATGCTCATCTTTAAAAAAAGAGAGGGGCAACTAGTGCCAGATCTGGAGATGGGGAGGCCCTGGGTTCAAGTTTGCTTAAAACATTCCTGTGTGATCCTGGGCAAGTCATTTAACCCCCATTGCCCAGCCCTTACCCCACTTCTGCCTTAGAACTAATAATTAGTATCAGATTAACACATGTTAAAAAAAGAAATAGATCATAAATTTTTAGCTGTGATATAAAAATGGGATCATCAATAGTATGCCTCCTTATATTCCAGGCTGAGAATGTTATACATAGAGATGCAGTTAGACAAAAGGTAAGAGTTTTAAAAAAAAGAAGAGAGGGATCCTAAGCAGTGGACCTGAAGAGGGAAGTGTGTTATAGATATGGTGTGGGTACCCAGAGATTAAGTGTCTATGTAAGAAACAGATAGAAGGTCAGTTTGATCATACAATATAATATGAAAAGAAGAATAATGCTCATTGAGCCTGAAAAGATAAGTTGGGGCCAGTTATAAAAAGTCAAACAGAAGAATTCATATTTTATCCTAGGGGCCATAGGAAGCTAGTAGAGTTTACTGAGTTGGGGAGTTGCATGGTCAGATCTGTGCTTAGGAAAATATTTTTGGCAGCTGTGTGGAGGATAGATTTGAGAAGGAGTGACTGAAAATGGGCAGGCCAATTAGGAGGTCATCATTGCAATAATTGTGAAATTCTAGAATAAATATGAAGGATCCCAGCTATGGTGATCATAACAAAGTGTCAAAAAATAATGACAAGGGGGCAGCTGGCTAGCTCAGTGGATTGAGAGCCAGGCCTACAGTCGGGAGGTTCTAGATTCAAATCTGACCTCAGACACTTCCTAGCTGTGTGACCCTGGACAAGTCATTTAACTTAGCCTTTACCACTCTTCTGCCTTGGAACCAATACAAAGTATTAATTCTAAGATGGAAGATAAGGGTTTAAAAAAATAAAGACAAACAGAAAATAACTAAGGAGAAGGTCCAGGTATCACCAAAACTAAACAGATCCTGAGCAGCCTAAGAAACCAGGTTACCTCATTTTGTTCTTAACTCTTTCTTTAGCTTCTTTTAAAATAAATACCCAATTCTCACTTTCTTTCTAATCACAAAATAACACTAACATTAACAGACATTTTCTACTGATCCATATTAAACTGTGAAATTTAAGTACTTTGATATCCATGAGAGCCTTGGCATAGAACTAATATTTTCTTTGGGGAATAGTTGAAACCATCAAGTCCCTGTGTTGTTCAACAAGAGTTGACACTTGTGAAAAGAAAGAATCAACACCCTGAGGCATGAATTTCAAAACTGTAAAATTCTTGGGTTAGAAGAGAGTGATCAGAAGTCCCACTTAATGGGTATGAGAAATTTTATCACCTCATTTATGAGTTCACACATGTTAAAATAGAAACAGATCATAAACTTTTAGCAGTGATATAAAAATGGGATCACCAATGATATGCATCCTTGTATTCCAGGATGAGAATGATACACGTAGAAATGAAGTTATTGTTGGAAGTATAATAGTAAGATGCCTACATTGGTGGTTGCCGGTGGATTGTTTCTTCCATGAGACAATAAGTTGGAGAACAGAGATCTCTCTGATCAATAAATGTAATGAATATTTTCTCTAGGCTTATTATCCCAGAGTCAAGCTGCTACCTTAGGTGCTGATTGGGTCATCTTTGTCTCATGCTATCATCTCATGCCCCTATTCCTTCACACAATTTAAAATTATTTTTCTTAATATTTTTAGCCCTTTATCCATCCAAATGAATTTTGTTATAATTTTGCTTCTAAGACTGTAAATTAATACAGACAATATTGGTTTTTTTTTTTACCATATTTTCATGGCAAGATGTATTGGATATTCAGAAAGGATGAGCATCTCTTGCTAGAGGGCTTGCTGAGCCTGTTTCAGGGCTGCTTATCCACCTTTCCTTTTCACTTTTCACCCAACTCTTGCCTGTGCCTCCAAGAAGCTGTAGCATGCCCAGCAATCATACCATGTCTTGTCAGATAAGCTAAATCAGGTTGAGGGTCTGACTGATCTAAAACCCATCAGTGAATTAGGGAAGGTCTACTTCAGGCATGTGAAAATTTCTCCTGGCAGAATGGGCAGATGAGAACAATTCATTTCAATGACCATGAAGGCGGCTAGAGAACTTAGAGCTTGGTCAGATATTGATGACTCCAAGGTCATCCACTGCCTCCAGGCCATCTCTAATCATCTTGACTTGTCTTACCATTGAACTTTGATGGCTCTGGAAGAGTGAATCTGATGATCTTGTGTAACTCTTTCATTTAAATCCAATTCTCAAGTAAAGATATCACTATCAAGATGTTACTTGTCCTCTTTGAAAATGAAGGATGAACAATTGTAATTGCACGATCACGAGCAATTAATTTCTCTCTAATTATTTGTTTTCCTTTATTTCTGTAAAGAATATTTTGACTTGTATGCATATAATTCCTATGTACCTCTTTTTTTGTTGTTTTAGTTTTATTGTGAACTTAACCCTTCCCAAAAGACATTTCCATATACGCAGAAGGACATGCAAACAGGATTCCACATGAAACCATGAATCTATATTTTACATTGTTTGCTTTTAAATATATATGCAAATACATGTTTGTGTGTATATACATATAAAAACATTCAGCATGTTACTTGCAAAATTGTACTACTTGTCTATACTTCCTTCTGAACTTTCTTCCATTCTCCTCTATCATTTTTTTTTTAAAGATCACAATAGCCTCCCTTTTTTGGGCAACATAACTGTTCAAATCCCAATCCCCAACTAGCTGAGAAAAAAAGGAAAGGAAAAAATCCTTGTGACAAATAAGTGGTCAAGAAAAATGAATCCACATAGTAGCTCTATCTAGAAATGCATATACTTGTCCATTGCATGTCCTTTGTGTCCATCACCTCTCTAAACAGGAGGTAAATAATGTGCTTCGTTACAGGGGCTTCTGAAAAAGTGGATGGTCACTGCTGTGTTTAGGGATTTTAAGTCTTTTGTAATTTCTAATGCCAAAATCATATTCCATTATGTTCATATGCTGTAATTTTATCATCTCTAAGAAACAACCTCCCTTTAGATTGAGGTTCTTTGCTTTTCTTTCCTACCCACTTTGTTTTTTTCTTTTTCCTTTTTAAAAATTTTTAAACATTTATTAATATTTATTTTTTAGAAAAGTTAACATGGTTACATAATTCATGCTCTTACTTTCCCCTTCACCCCCCCGAACTCCCCTGCCCCCATGGCTGATGCATATTTCCACTGGTTTTAACATGTGTCATTGATCAAGACCTATTTCCAAATTGTTGATAGTTGCATTGATGTGGTAGTTTCGAGTCTACATCCCCAATCATGTCCGCCTCAACCAATGTGTTCAAAAGCTTTGTGCCAGGAAGAAGTCCTACCTTCAGTCTTTTTTTTGGTCTCACTTAGGTCCTCTAGATTATTCCACCAACATCTACTTTCTTGGCATCTCTGGATTCTTTATAAAGTGCTTTCTCTGGAATTTAAATATTTAGGATTTTGGAACCTCAGATTGCCCTAGGACTAGACAGTCTCCATCTCAACATTGAGGCACCGTGATCATCTCTAGCTACTTCAGTTCTTGAAGGCTTCCAATATCCCAATTCTGAAACTTTTTTGATCATACTGGGGCTTTTTTCATGGAAGACTTTCACTCTTTGTTACCTCTAGACATAAAACCTTGAAAGCTATTTATGACCAAGAGAAAGCTGTACACAGTAGCAGCAATAAAGTATAATGATCAACTGTGAATGACATAACAACAATGCAAAGATCCAGAATAACTCCAAGAGACTCATGACAAAAAGGGCTATCCACTCCTATAAAAGGAACCAATGGAATCCTAAAGCATTTGGAAGTGTAATTTTTCACTTTTTCTCCATGAATATTTCTCTAGTGTTAAGTGACATGTGTCTTTTCTTACAACATAACGAATATGGAAATATATATTATATAATAACACATATAGAACCTATCTCATATTGCCTACCATCTTGGGGAGAAGTAGGGATGGGAGGGAAGGAGAGAACATGAGTTGCAAAATGTCACAAAACAATTATTGAAAATTGTGTCAACATGTAATCAGGAAAAAATTAAATATTTAATTTTAAAAAGCTACTTATACCTCATCTCTTCTTGAACTACCATTGACTTTGCTGGGAACCTTTCCCATTACCCTTTGGTTTCTGGCTGATATTTTTGATCATTCTGGGATGAAAGATGTCATTTACTCTAATTTCTATTGAATTCATTGATGATTTTTGTTCTGATATGAATTTCAGGTATTTTTTGGAGTAGGTATGTGGAACTGGATAAGGCCTGCTCTATTCAGGTACCCATCATATCCAGAAGACTCCGTGCATGTTTTGATAACTGTATTCCCAGGTTCCTCTACCCCCCTGGCAGATTTTGGATATAGCTTCTTTTTCTAGTCTTTCTGAAATGTTTGGTTCATACATAAAATGTTTATAGGTTTTATGTTCTGCTACTTTACTAAAGTTGTTGTTTCTGTTAATTTTTAATTGAAATTCTAGGGAACATTTTCATATCACGTACTAAAAGCAATAATTCAATTTCCTCTTTATCCATGTATATTCCCTCAATTTTTTTCTTGACTTATTGCTATAGCAAGTATTTCTAGAGGTATATAAAGTAATAATGGTCACAGTGGACATTCTTGCTTTGTCTCTGGTCTTATTGGAATAGCTTCTAGTGTTTCTCCATTTTAGGTGATACTTGTTCTTGGTTTTAGATCATGTTCATCATATCAAAGAAAGGTATATTTTTTTGTTTTCTTAAGGATGTTTTATTTTGCCAAAAGTTTCTCTGAATCTTTTGATACAATCATATATTTTAGCTGATTTTGTTATTAATGTTAGCTATCATTTTTGTAGTTTTCCTAATATTGGATCAGGGCAACTAGGTGGCTCAGTGCATGGAATGCCAAGCCAAGAATCAGGAAGACCTGAATTCAAATATGACCTCAGATATTTACTAATTACATGACCTCAGGCAAGTCATTTAACATGTTGCCCTAGTTTCCTCCTCTGTAAAATGAGCTGCAGAAGAAATGGCAACTCTCTTTAGGAACTTTGCCAAAAAATCTCAAACAAATCCAAAATGGGTCACAGAGTTGGAAATACCTGAAACAACTGAACAACAGCATTATTGAACCCATCTAGTGTTCTTGGTATATATTCTATCTGGTCATAGTGCATTAAAATGTTAATATACTGCTGTAGCTATTTTGCTAATGTTTTATTAAATATATTTGCATAAATATTCATTAGTGGCATAAGTCTATACAGTTTTATTTCTCTTTCCATGATTTATGTATATGGACCCTAATTATATTGCTTGGTAGGATCAAATATTTTCCCTTTTTTGCAAATAGCTTACATAATCATGGAATTAATTTTTCTTTGAAAGTTTGATAGAATGCACTTATAAATCCATCTAGTCCTTATGGTTTATTTTATTTTCCTTTGGGAGTTCACATGATCTTTTGAATTTCTTTCTCCGAAATTAGATGATTTAAATTGCAATTTTTTCTGTTAATCTGCATATTTTAAAATGTTGAGAATATTCATTTACTTCATTTAAGTAATTGATTTTGTTGGCATGTAGCCAGGCAAAATTCTTTATAACAATTTATTTTATTTTTCTTTCATTTGTTATACATTTTCCTTTTCATTAATGATATTGGTAATTTGGTTATCCACTTTCCAAAAAAAATCATTAGATAATGGATTACTTATTTTATAAGTTTTTAAAAAGCTTGTTTTATTTTTCAAATAACTGAATGAAGTTTTTATTTAACAGATAATTGAATGGGTGGGTGCGTATATGGAAATCAGGAAAAGTTTTATGTAGAAGAATTGAGTCATGAAGTAAGAAAGGGATCCTAGGAGGCAGAGTTTTTTCTTTTTTTTAAACCCTTGTACTTTCAGTGTATTGTCTCATAGGTGGAAGATTGGTAAGGGTAGGCAATGGGGGTCAAGTGACTTGCCCAGGGTCACACAGCTGGGAAGTGGCTGAGGCCGGGTTTGAACCTAGGACCTCCTGTCTCTAGGCCTGGCTCTCACTCCACTGAGCTACCCAGCTGCCCCCTGAGGCAGAGTTTTAAAGAATTGCTTTCTAGGCAGGAGAAAGTGTCTGTGCAGAGGGATAATAGAGCACCCTGTGTGAGGGACAATAAAAAGGACAGTTTAGCTTTTATATGAACATAATAAAGAACAAAAATCCTGTCTTCAATATACCAAAGAATCAGTTATCCAGTTACTAGTGCTTCCCTTTTCCCCGTAAGAAAACTTTCTTTTTTATTTTGTGTATATGCTATCTCCTCTATAGAATATAAATTCCTTGAGAACAAAAATTGTTTCATTTTTGTCTTGTCCCCATCACCTGGCATGACATCTGAAATAGAGTAGGTGCTTAAGTGTTTTCTGTGATTGACTGATCAGAAGTATCTGACAACTTTGAGATTCGTGCTCTAGAAAACAGTTTCTAATCTATTAAGAGACCTTCCTGAGAACAAGGTTACAGATGCCTTTCCCAGTCATGTAGTCAATAATATTTATTAAGCTCCTACTATGTGCCAGGCATATGCTAAATGCTGCTAATACAAAAAGTCAAAAGATAGGGCAATCGCATCCTCAAGGAGTTCATAATTTAATAGGGGAGACAGCAAGCAAACAAATATGTACTATCAAATATGTGTATCAAACTATATACAGGATAAATAGAAAATGATTAAGAGAGGGGAAATGCTAGAATTTGAAGGGATTGGGAAAGGTTTCCTGTAGAAGATAGGAAAACAGGGAAACTAGTAGGCAAAGATGAAGAAAAAGAACATTTTAATCACGAGGGAGTAGGGGCAAGGATATATAGTGATAGAGCTAGAGATATACCTTTATCTCCCTGTCTATCCATCTATAATTTTATACACATACATGTGTACATATATGTACACACATACATACACGTACACACACACACACACACACACACACTTCAATCCAGCAACATTGGGTTTCTTGCTGTTCTTTACAAACGGTGCTATCTCTCAACTCTGCCTTTTTACTAGCTCTCTCTTCTGTTTGGAATGCTGTCCCTTCTTACCTCCACCTCCTGGCCTTTCTGGCTTCTTTCAGGACAGCTGAAATCCTATCTTCTACAGGAGACTTTTCTGGTCTCTCTCTACCTTTCCCTCCACCTCCCCAATCCCTTTGTCTTCCTTCTGAGGTCAGCTCCCATTTACAATGTAGATATCTTATATGTCCAGAGTTGTTATGTATTATATGTTATTTATATTTTCTAGCAAAAATCCGTATATATATATATATACATATATATATGTATATATGTATATATCTCCTGACCAAAAACACAACAGGAAGTCTAGGAATTGAGATCATAAAGAAGGTCAAGTGAATTTATTAGCCAGTGCTACACTAAGATATGGACAGTAGGTGTATCCATGGGCATACACCTAGACACATATATGCATTTAGCTTATCCATTTAAGTAATTTGTACTCAAGTTTTGTTAGCATTCACACTCTTTAGACCCTAGAACCCCTGAAAAATCAAGGATTACAGTCGATGTTGTGACATATAATAAATAAACATTTAGTTAGGTGAAATATACCTGAGCGTGTCTTAGGCACTAGTAACATAAAGACAAAATGATACTGTTTGTAACCTCCTTGAACCCCTAGATCCCTGGAGATCACCATGTTAATGATAATTTAATGTTGACATCTGACTTCAGCTCAGGTCTCCCAGGCTCAAGAGATCTGCCACCTTTGGCTACCCCAGTAGCAGGTGGCTATTAGAGGAATTACAGATATGCTCCAACATGGCTGACCAGTGAAACTAGGGATTTTAAAAGGCAGAAGGGAATAATGAGCAAATTCCAGGAATGGGATACAGTCTATACAAAAATGCAGAAATGAGAAATTGAGTAGAGTATGATAAACAGTAAGACCAGTTGGCCTGGATGATAAAGTGTGTGTCTCTGTGTAAATATATACATATTTAATATATACAATATATTTACATATACATTTATACACACACATACATATAATAAGGCTGAAAAAATAGATTAGAACCAGATATTTAAGGAATTTAAATGCTGAACTGAGGAATCTAGATCTGATTTTAGAGACAATAAGAAGTCAATGGAATTTATTGAGCTGGGAACTTAAAATCCATTAAAAAAAACTTTGGTAGTTCATGGTAAATAAAAAAAAAAAAAGAAAAAAAAGAAAGGAGCAAGACTTGAGGTAGAATATTTCCCACAGGTCTATTCTTGGTCCTCTTCTTTTTTCCCTCTCTACTATCTTGTTTGGTGATTTTATCAGCCTCCATGAATTCAGCTATCATCTCCATTTAGATGATCTCAGATTCATTTGTCCAGATTTTAACCTCTCTCCTAGGCTCCATTAACACATCATTGTGGGGCCTAGATAAATAGATAGGGTTTTTCAATTGCCTGGAAAAATATTGTCCCATTTATGGTTCAGACAGTGGTCATTCAGTCAATAAACATTTATTAAGCATCAATTATATGCTAGGCATTATGCTAAGTGCTGGGGATACACAAAGAGGCAAAAGACAGACCTTGCCCTCAAGGAGCTTACTGTCTAATGGAGGAGACAATAAGCAAATAAATATATTCAAATAAGCTACATACCAGAATAATTGGAGATAATTAAGAGAGAAGGTACTAGTGGTATAACTGGATATTTTGGGTACCCAAATAAAAAGTTCAAAAAGAACCCACTTGCTCTTTGAGCAGAACCAATCTAAGTGGTTATTTACTTTCACTCTCTGGATTTTACAGATGAGGGAACTCATGGAAAAGAGTTTGTTGTGACAGCCTTGAATGGAAAAGCAAAGTGATGAAAATTGCTTAAATTATGTCATATAGCTGGACTATCACCCATACATCTTACCCTAGAACAAAGTAGAAAGAGAATGTGATGGATTGTATCTGTGAAATTAAGCAATGCTTTTAGTGATAGCAAACTCCTCCTCACTGTATGAAGTTTGTGCCTTTAACAGCAATCTTTAAAATCTGAAGTCAGTGGAAATGCTACTATTGTTTCTGAAAAGGTTTGCCCCACTTAGATTTCAGCCAAGTTAAATGTTTCAAAGTGGCGAAACAGAAACATCAAAACACAGAAGCCATTTCATATGTGAAGGGCAACACCATCTGTTTAGTGTTCAAAACCCTTCTTAAACTAGCTTCCTCTTACCTTTCCAGCCTTCTTACATCTTAGTCCCCTCTCTCCTTGTACAGTTTGATTAAGTAACATTTGCCTTCTGGGTTGTTTCGCAAATCAGACACTTTCCTCAGCTATGAGCATTTTTCTCTGGCTGTCCCCTAAGTCTGGAACACTTCCTTCTCTGCTCTCAACTACTGATTTCCCTGGCTTCCTTTACATCCCAAATGAAGTCTAATCTTTTACTGAAAGCTTTCCCCAGCCTTTCTTAATTCTAATGCCCTCCTTCTGTTAATTACTTCCTATATAGCTTGTTTTGTTTAAATGTTTGCTTGTCATCTTACCCCATCAGATTATAAATTCCCAGAAGGCTAAGACTGACTTTTGTCTTTTTATATCCTCAGTGCTTAGCATAATGTCCAGCACATAGCATTTTCTTAATAAATATTGATTAATTGATAGAAGTGAAGTATTTCCCATCCTGGAATCAATGGTTGGATAATGCGGCTGTATTTGGAAAGTTCAGCAAAGACTAAATTCGCTTTGAGGGTGTAAATCGTCCCTATGCCTTGGTCCCCAGCCACTCATCTACAAAAGAACCCACCAAGAACTTGGAAGTGGAACTGATTGATTATAGTAAGTGAATGTTGGGTCTTTAACTGAGAGGAGTTGCCTCTGAACCAAGAAGAATTCTCAAATTGAAGAGGTTAGATTTCTACCTCCTGCTGGGCTAAGACTCTGAGGGAGTCAATGAGAAGAAGCTGATGCTAATCCTAGCATCATTGTAGAAAAAAAATTACTGTAACAGAAATTGAAAGAGTATCCTAGCACCTAACTGAGCCAGAGGCTAGAGAGGGGAACTATAGATGCTTCTTGGCTTTCACAGGATCACTGACAGAACTCTAAGAACAAGAGGACTATTAGTGCCTGTGTGGGCTGGGGAATTGCCCAGAAATAATTCTACATTACTAATACCAATAGAAACAACTATTGACATTTATATAAATATTTACAAATCTCTTTACATACATTATCTCATTTAGGTTTCAGAACAACCCCATAAATTAGGTCCTACAGGTACTATTTCTCTAATTTTACAGAAGAGGAAACAAAGTTAATTTAAGGGACTTGTCCATGATCCCTTACCTAGTAAGCATCAGGAGCCAAAATTGAACCCAGGTCTTGTTATAACCAGGGTGTAGCATACTGTAAATGGCAATTTTTTGAAAGAAACATCATAAAAGATATAATCTGATGTGATGATAGGATTAACTCTTCCCTTTTCTATTTTAGCTAATCAAACCAAGAACTTAAAGTACCACACTTAACCATTAGCTAAGGGAGCTCACAAGTCACTTACTAGTTCATACCCCCAAAGGCCACAAGCACTAGGCAAATTGAAAGACTGCAATTGGTTTCTGTGAAGAGGGGGAGAGATAGGAAATTATGTGGAAAAAGGGGTAGAAAAAGAGACCAACATGGTCTGGGATACCATTCCTTTCCTGGCATTTGGAGTGAGTGGCTGAGATTCCTGCCTTGCCTTTGAAGGAGACTCTTTCCCTGGATCCTGCTTCAGCTTACTGGGTGAGTGGCTCAGGCTGTAGAGGAGGTCACACTGGTGGACTTCTGGCTGAAGGATCCATGTGGAGATGGAGATCCAAAGAAGCCTCCTGCTGAAGTGCTGCGCCAGATTTCACTTCACTGGAGAAGTTCTTGTTAAGTAGGCTGGTAGTCTTGTTAAGAATCTCTCTCTTTATCTACATTTCCCACTTTCACTCTTTCCACCTCTTTGTAAATAAAAGACTGCTAAAAGTCATTTAAAAAAAATTTTTTTAAACCCTTGTACTTTCGGTGTATTTCTCATAGGTGGAAGAGTGGTAAGGGTGGGCAATGGGGGTCAAGTGACTTGCCCAGGGTCACACAGCTGGGAAGTGGCTGAGGCCGGGTTTGAACCTAGGACCTCCTGTCTCTAGGCCTGACTCTCACTCCACTGAGCTACCCAGCTGCCCCCTGCTAAAAGTCATTTTGACTTAAGTTATAATATTTTAAAATTGGTGCCCACAATATTACTTTATAATTCTCTTGAGTCAAAACCCCCAATTTTAATCCTTATACTGAGCCCACGAATGACCAGAAATGACTTAGGCTGGTTATTCAATGAGAATGAGAGATGATGGGTGGTGCATGGTTTTAGTTATATGACAGTTGTCCTAAAATCCAGAGTTTGAAATCTTTTGGAGGAATTTTAGAAGAGACTCGCCAGCTCCTTGAATCAGGAAGGTGAATCTTTGGAAGAGGGTGCCATGGAGATGCCTATGGAAACCACATGCTGCATCAAGAGATCCAGAATAACCTGAAATGAAGGGGGTTAAATACATTTATTCTAAATGCCAAAGAGGAATGCCTCCTAATTGGCTTTTTGTCAATGCCTACCAATTATTGCTTTTGTTTTCTTTCTTTTTTCTTTCCCTTTTTGTAATTTCCCCTTAGAAAGGACATTTTTATACACTTTTAGTGGGAGAATCCTTAGAGATATATGTTGGTTATTTGAAATGATTCATTGGAGAGGCTAGGCATGTTAATTTCCCAACACCCTCAATTGAGGAGATTTCAACATGCTTGCCTCCCAATAGAATCACAGGGGGGATCATGAGAAGGGAATTTGTATTTTGATTTGATCAATCAGAGATTTAGACTTCCCTTCCATTTGTTTTGAATTTAGGTCAATCAGCAACTAGAGAACTGATCCCACAGGCACTGCCCCTTCAACCCCCCCTCCGCCCCCCCCCCCATGGTGCCAGGCTAATTGAGGAATTGTGATTAGTTCCTGGGGAGTGATATAAGAGAGCTAGTGGATGTAGTAAGGATTTATAAGATGAGACTCAGCAGGAAGATGGGGGGGGTGTTATTTTCTGAGGCTGAGTTTCAGAGACAGACACTGAGTTATTATGCTCTACATTATTAGGCTAAGACATTCTTTACCTCCTTTCTATATTTCTCTCTTATTTTCTTTTTCTTACTAATGAATCTAGTTATTAACAGTCTTGTGACTTAAGGGTTAATTACAATTTTTGGCAACCACCCATTCTAACCATTATAGTGGGCAGCCAGAGAATTCTATTGATATTCCTAAAATACCCAACAGAAGGACTCCTAGACCCTAGATAACCTTTCTCTGAAGGGTTTATGGGAAATACAGGAAAAAAATTCTACAGGGTGAGAATGATGGAGAGATTGAGATCAGTACTTCTGGATGGAATATGCACATGGGTGAAACTAAGATCAGCAAGTGTCCAAGAAAGTACTTTGTCAGTGATGGCAAACCTTTTAGAAACAGAGTGCCTGCCCTCCCCCCCTCCCCAGACCAAGTTCCAGGTATGCCCCTTTACTCCACACATGGGAGAGAGAAAGCACTCTCATTGGGCTGCTGGGAAAGAGGGTGAATGATGTGAAAAATGTCATCAGACACAGTGGAGAGGGAGAGGGGAACAGTTCCTCCTGAGTCCCTCTGCCTTTCTAGTAAGGAACTCTTGTAGGAGGGTTATGTTGCTGCATGCCCACAGAAAGCATCTGCATGTTGTCTTTGGTACCCATGCCATAGGTTCATCATCACTGTACCAGGCAATCACTGAGGCAGGTGAAGGTTGCCCTAGGTACTGCACTACCTTTCCCTATAGTGTCTCTTCCTTCATTCCTCATCCCCCTTTCCTCCATTTCCCCATTTTCACCTACTAACCCTTATTTACCTGGGACATTTTTCCCCCTTAACCTTCTCCTTGTACCTCTTTCAGGCCTGTTCTCTCTAGAATAGTGTATGCTCCCAATCTCTCCCAATCAAAACTTGCCTCCCGGGGGCAGCTGGGTAGCTCAGTGGAGTGAGAGTCAGGCCTAGAGATGGGAAGTCCTAGGTTCAAACTCGGCCTCAGCCACTTCCCAGCTGTGTGACCCTGGGCAAGTCACTTGACCCCCATTGCCCACCCTTACCATACCACTCTTCCACCTATGAGACAATACACCAAAGTACAAGGGTTTTAAAAAAAAAAAGGGCAAAAAAAACCAAAACTTGCCTCCCTGGTGTCTAGTTTCCTCTCAGCTCACTATCAGATGGAAAAGCAATCTGGTAAAATAATCCACTTTAAGGTGTTAATGACTGATAACACTTAATTACTCCTCTGAGTCTTTGTAATCTAACAAGAGTCTAGTTTTACAAAATCTTAACCTAAAGGAATGGATTTCCAAAGAAAGATTTCTTTGATTTTTTTTTTTGTGTGTGGGCATGAGGGATTTTTTTGGGATGAAGGAGTGGGGTTCATTCTGATCCATTTCAAATCATGTCACAAAGGGGAGCTCTTAACTTTATAAGTAGGATCAATTTTGTTTTACTTATGGAGGGCATAAGAAGCTTGCCGAAATTACAATTTAATCTCCATTAACTTCTTCACTTTGTTTCCTGAAATCCAAAGCCACATAATTAATTAACCCCCAAGAAGATAAGCTCTCTAACTACCTTGTATCAATTTTATATTTATATCATATATATTTATCCTCTCTATCTTTCTATGCATGCATATTATCTGCACATCTCTCCTTTAGAATGTAGGATCTTAGAGGGAGGAGAGTTTCATTTATTGTCTTTGTATCCCCAGTGCCTAGCACAGGGTCTGGCCTGTAAAGCCTAATACATACTTGTGGATTTATTAGTTGAAAAGAGATTCATTGATTGATATCTTCTTGGCAGAGGGCTAAACCATGCTGAAGGTAATTAACAGGCCTCAAACCCATCAGTGAATTAGGGGGATGTCTACTGCAAGCATGTGAAGATTCATCCCCAACCTGCACCCCTGCTCCCACCAGAATAGGCAGATAAGGACAATTTTTTCCAAAAGCTATAAAGGGGGCTGACTCAGGCAGTGAAGATCACTTAGAGCAGGGGTCAGCAACCTTTTTGGCCGTGAGAGCCATAAATGCCACATTTTTTAAAATGTAATTTCGTGAGAGCCATACAGTGCTCATAGTGCGCACTCCTGTAACAGCACCTGAAAAAAAAATTGACTTTATGGCTCCTGCAGAAAGAGCCATATCTGGCCTTCAAAAGAGCCAGATATGGCTCGAGAACCATACGTTGCCAACCCCTGACTTAGAGTTTGATTAGACATCAAAGAAGCCAAGCTTATTCACTGCCTCCTGGGTTATAGTCAATTGTCCCAGCTTTTGTCTCGCCACTGGACTTCAATGTCTCTGAAAGATGGAGTGAAGCTGATGGCTTTGTACAAGCGAAGACATTATCCCCTGATGTCATTGGTCCTTTTCAAAAAGGAAAGACAAGTGAAAAGGGACTAAGAATGCTGCCTTCTACAACTTTAGAGGCTTTAGTGAGAGTCGGATGTTGTTTATACATAAAAAACATCCTGTTAACTAGATAGTACTTAGAATATCATTCCTTAAATGAACAAGACTAAGGAATAGACCAAGGCTATTTACTCAGCCTCAATTCTATAACTTCTGGATTGGTCTTTTCAGTTCTTGTATTCTCTGAACACTCTCATCTCATTGTACTGCTCCCACAGTTTTTATGTCAAAAAGAACTATATAGTAAAAGGAAACCTGAGTCATTTGGGTTCTAATCTTGGTTCTATCACTTCCTAGCTGAATGACCTTGGGCAGATCACTTACCTGTCTGAGATTCATGTAAAACAAACTAACAATAAACCAAGGAATTAGTCTTCTCACTCCCTAACATTTAGGGCTATTGTGAGAAAATACTTTTGAAATTCTGAAGCACTACACTAATGACTTCTCTCAAGGCTCTGTCAATATGTTTCATAACGGTGGCTCATTACCAGAGTTAAAGAAACTGTGACTGGAGAATCAGACACTGGATAGATAGCACATCACAGAAAGTCTTACAATCAATGAATCAGTCACAAGCATTTATCATGAGATTGCAACTAGGTGGGAAAATGGATCAAATAATGGACCTAGAGACTGGGAGACCCAAGTTTAAATCCAACTTCAAACACTTATTAGCCCTGTGACATGGGCAAATAACTTACTATTTTTCTCAGTTTCTTCATCCGTAAAAGGAGGGAAATAATAGTACCTACTTCCTAGGGTACTTATAGGGATCAAATAATATTGTATTTGTAAATAGAGCTATGTAAATATAAATAAATGCTAACTCTCATTGTTGTTATTATTAAGCAGATAAAATGAAATAATTCTTTCTTGCCCTTAAGTTTATATATGACACAAGTAAACAAAATGAATTAAGGTTATTTGAGGGGGAAAGCACATGCACCTGTGAAAGGATTAGAAGAGGGTTCAAGAAGGAGATAATATTTGAGCTGAGCTTTGAAGCAAGTTAGGGAACCTAAGAGACAGAGTAAAGGAATACCAGGGAGAGTGAGAAGCTGACCCTCTTTTCCTGCCTTCTGGAGAGATTAGTTCTGGAGAGGTCTCCCCTTCCTGGAGGAGGCTGCATGGGTTGAACCCTTGCTTAATTCACCACCAAGCCCTCTGGCTGAGGGGTTAACAAGCCCTATGTGGATTGAGCGGGGGACTGGAGCAACATTAGAGTAATAGGCTAGACATCTCCTTTATCTTCTTTTTCATTTCTCTACTTTCACTCTCTCCACCTTTTTTGGTAAATAAAAGCCACTAAAAGTCATTTTTGACTTGGGCTATATTAATTTTAAAATTGGCAACCCCAGTATTATCTTAGAATTCTCATATATTTAGTTCAACCATAAAAATGTAATTCCTTAAATATTTCAGAAGAAAATGTATTCAGAGAATTAAAAAAGTAGAAATCCTAAAAGGAAAAACCATCACTGTCAAAGATATTATAAAAAAGTAAAATTAATATATAATGATATTTTAAAAAATATTATGGTTTTATAAAATTTATTAGTAGCCACTAGAAAATAAAGCCATGTGCCATGCTAGCTTAGTCAGTTTAAAAGCATGCTACTCCCTGCTGCCACCATGGTGGATAGAAAGCGAAGAAGTGAAACTCCAACCCCTCAGTTTTATCTGTCTGTCTATATCATTGCATAATGACAGGAAGCCAGTGGGCTCATGGGAAATGTGGTTCAAGGACCCCAATATTTCTAATAACATAATATCTATATCTATATATATCTTTATCTATATATATAGATATAACATATGTATATGTGCATATGTATATACATACACACACAGATATCTATCTTGATATCTATACAATCTCCCTAAATCTATTTAGAGGCAGCTAAAAGTCTCAGTGGATAGATTCTGGACGTAGAGTCAGGAAGAACTGAGTTCAAATCCAGCCTGAGACACTTACTAGCCATGTGACCTTGGGTAAGTAACCAAACCTCTTTTTTTACCTAAGAAGCAGCTAGATGACTCAATAGATAGAATGCTAGGCCTGGAGTCAGGAAGATCTGAGATCAAATATGGCCTCAGATACTTATAAAGCTGAGTAGCCCAATATTGAACTATCCCTGCATTCTTGGTATAAAATCCACTTGGTTATATAGTATATGATTCTTGTGATATATTGCTATAATCTCCTTGCTATTATTTTATTTAAAATTTTTACATCAATATTAATTAATATCCATAATTGAGTACGCCAACAACAAAACCAAGAAACCACATCATTATCTCAATTGATGCAGGAAAAACTCTTGAAAAACTACAGCTATTCTGATTGAAAACACTAGAGAACATTGGAATAAATGGGACATTCCTTAAAATAATAAATAGCATCTACCTAAAGCCATAAGCAAGCATTTTATGGGGATAAATAGAAGTGATCAGGAGTGAAGCAAGGATGTCCATTGTCAGCACTACTGTTCACTATTGTACTAGAAATGCTAACTATTGCAATAAGAGAAGAAGAAATCAAAGGAATTAGAATAGACAATGAAGAAATAAAGCTACTGCTTTTTGCAGATGATGTTATGATGGTGTACCTAAAAAATCATAGACAATCAACCAAAAAATGAATTGAAGCAACTAACAACTTTAGCAAAGGTGCAGGATAAAGAACAATCCTATAAAAATCATTAGCATTTCCCTAAACCATCAATAAAGTCCAACAGCAAGTGATAGAAAAAGAAATCCCATTTAAAATAACTGTGGACCAGTGATGGGCAAACTACAGCCCGAGGGCCAGATGGTACCCCCTAATCTGACAACATTACTAGAACTATATTCCAAAGAGATCAAGATAAGGGGAAAGGACCTACTTGTACAAAAATATTTAGAGCTGCTTTTTGTGTGTGTGTGTGTGTGGTGGCAAAGAATTAGAAACTGAAAGGGATATCCATCATTTGGGGAATGGCTAAATAAGTTGTGGCATATGCCTGTAATGGAATACTATTGTGCTATAAGAAAAGATGAACAGGGCAATCATAAAAAACAAACAAACAAACAAGTAAAGACTTATGTTAAGAAAAGTGAAGTGAGCAGAACCTAGAGAATGTTGTACAAAGCAGCATCAATATGATGATCAACTATGAATGGCAACTATTATTTGTAAAGCAAGGATCCAAGATATCTCCAAGGGATTCATGATGAAAAAGGCTATCTACTGTCATAGAAGAAACTAATGGAGTCTGAATGCAGATTGAAAATATCATTTTTCACTTTATTTCCTTCATAATTTTTTCTTGTATAAGTGACATTTGGAAACAATATGGAAATATGTTTTGCATGATAGTACATGTATAACCTATATCATATCAGGGCTGGAAGAGGAAAGGAAGAGAGGGAGAGAACATGGATCACAAAACATGAGGAAATGATTGTAAATATGGTATCTACATTTATCTGAAAAAGAAAAATATAATAATTTTTTAAAATTTAAGTTGTGTGACTCTGGGCAAGTTACTCACCCTCTGTTTGCCTTACCCAGTAGAGAAGGAAATGGCCCACTACTTCAATGTCTTTGCCAAGAAAAATCCATGGACAGTAAAATATGTATATATATTTTCCATTCTCAAGCATCAAGGCTTCTCTTGTGGTGATCCTATCCCACAAGTCCTATCTTGGCCCACTAACCCTGACACTTGAAATGTGTGTGTGTCTGGAGCCAGAGAAGAAAGGAGGAGGCAGCATTTCTCTCTTATTTTCTTCTTAACTCCCAGAACACAGTCACCTAGGCCATATTGGGGAATCTCCATAGAATCTCCTGCTGTTTTAATGCCATCTCTCTGGCACAAGATGAGGACAAAAAGATCTCATGAGTCAGTCTTTTCTCTTCTGGCTGCCAAATTGCTGATTCTCTCTCTCTCTCTCTCTCTCTCTCTCTCTTTCTCTCTCTCTCTCTCTCTCTCTCTCTCTCTCTCTCTCTCTCTCTCTCTCTCTCTCTCTCTCTCTCCCCAGATCTCCCCCTCCCCATATTTGCTCGACCCCCTTCCATTCCTTACTCATCAACATATACTTTTCCCAGGCACTCAAATAGGAAAGTGAGGAGGAAAAGGTAAATATTGTATTTATAATAGAACTATTTCTTCATGGTATCACCAAATAGATATGACCACAGACAAAAAATTTTAAATGCATCTGGAAATTAAACAAATTGACAATGTGGCAATATGAAGTAGTGGTTAAGAAGGTTAGAATCACCAAACCAATAAAATCAAGGTTAGATTTTTTCAGTCACAGAGACATGGCCAAAATTTCCCAGCTTTTGTTACATGATTTTCTTCATACCTTAGTTCAGAATCTCAGCAGACATAGACTTAATTGTCAGTTAGTGTCTGTGGGAATTTATTTCTTGTCTTGTTTATTAACCAATTAAGTACTAAATTTCTTGATCATGTGCCCAGCATGACTTTTGGCCCTGTGAGGGACAGAGAAAATACATGAGACCTGGTCACTTCCTTTAAGAATTTTACAGTCTCATTGTAGAGATTAAGTAGTGATTACTATTTTAATTTACTACCTTTTTAAATTTTTAATTATTTTATTTTATTTTATTTTTAGTTCCTGATTCTTTTCCCCACCCATTGAGAAGGCAGGAAATATAAAGTATAACAAATATGAAGCCATGCAAAACACATTTTTACATTAGCCATGTTCCAAAAAAACAAACAAGAAGGAGAGAGACAGAGAGAGACAGAACAAGACAGAGAGAGAGAGAGACTTCATTCTGAACTCTGAGTTTATCAGTTTTTTCTTTGGAGATGGATAATATTTTTCATCATGAGTCCTTTGGAATTGTGGTGGCTCATAGTGCTGATCAGAGTAATTACATCCCTTGTAGATGGTAGTCTTTACAATATTGCTGTTATCATATACATTGTTCTGGTCATGCTCCCTTCTTTTCATCAGTTCATATAAGTCTTTCCAAGACTTTATGAACCTTTCTCTTCATTATTTCTTATAGTACAATAGTATTCCATCACATTCATATGCCATAATTTGTTCAGCCATACTTCAATTGATGGGCATCTTTTCAGCTTCCAATTCTTTGTGCCACCACAAAAAGAATTGTTATAAATATTTTTGTACACATGGATCCTCTTCCTTTTTCTTTAATCTCTTTTTGAGGTATGGAGCTTGCAGCAGTATATCTGGATCAAAAATATGTATGGTTTAACAGCTTTATGGATATCTTTCCAAAATGCTTTCTAGAATTGCTGGATTAGTTCACAATTTCACCAACAATAAATTAGTGTACCTATTTTTTCCCACATGCCCTTCAGCATTTGACATTTTTTTTTCTGTGATTTTAGTCAACTTGATGTATTTGAGTACCTCAGAGTTGTTTTAATTTGTATTTCTCTAACTATTAGTGATTTGGATCACCATCTCTGATGATGATGAATGATCTATCTGATGAGAGGAAGAGTCTGGTGAGCCTGGCTTGCTCTTACCAGCTTGGGGGCCATCCTTCCTGTCCTTTCTTTAGCAAGATGTTCAACACAATTGCAGTGGGAAAGGCTCCTGAAGTGTGGTCACTAAATAATAATGTGATCCTAAATAAAGTCATTTCTTTCTGGGCCTCATTTTCCTCCTGGTATAAAAATGAGGAGGTGGCACTTTATCTCTAACATCCTATGAATCTAATAGCATGAAACTCTGGGCAACTGGAGACTCATTAAAAAAAAAAAGCAGAGCCATTTGGACAGATGCCCAGAAGAGGGCACAAGATGCTGGGGATAGAATGTGCTTTGGGCTCCATTACCTTTGGGATTGGGATATCAGTGAGTATCCGGTATGCATGAGTAGCATCTCACAGTGTGAGAGAGTGATTTCCTATTCATAGGCTGCTGGGCAGATGAGCAATTTATTAGAGAACTTGGCAGACTCAGAATTACAATTGTTCAGATATTTGGTTTGTGGACTTTGAGGCTGATTTCTCCTGATTTGCTTTGATTCTTATGCTGTGCCACTTCACTTCCCTCTACACCTCAAACTGGAGAATGGTGGAGGGGGAAGGGAGAGGAGATTAAACTAGTTATGAGAACTTGAGCCCTAGGCCTTAAATATATGTGCCAGAAAGCTATGATTTCACAGATTCTGGGAAAACTAAACCCTCTCCTCCAAAAATGTTTCTTCTGTTCTTGTTAAAAACTGAAATATCTTTAGTGGTGGACAAAATCTTTCCTCCCACCAAGATGAGATTTAAATGCAAGTACTCTTGGGAGAGATAATTTAGTGATTTTTAAATCAGGGGTTCTTACGATTTCAGGGGGCTCTTTGACCTGTCCATCCTGAATAACTACAGTGTAGCTCATGATTTTATTAAGCTATGTGAGCCCCTCTGCCATGACAAAGCAGTGATCCCATGGGGGAGGAGGGAGTTTACTGCTTTTAAAGACAGCCCAGTTCATAGTTGGACACCTCTTCTGAAATGATATTCCTCCTTATATTGAGCTAAATTAGAGGCAGTATGATTTAATGGATAGAGCTGACATAGGAGTTAGGAAGATCTTATTTCAAGTGCTGCTTCTGACACATACTACTCACTCAACCTCAGATAATTCTCAAAGATCACAGGTTATAGCTCAGGGGCTGAACTATATTGATAAAGGGAGTTTCCTCACTAGGGGTTACTTATGGAATCATAAGTCTGGGTTTTTTTTTTTTAATTGAGTTAAAATCTGCTTCTGCATCCATCCTTTCCTTGTTCTTACTTTTGTCCTCTGGAGCAAACAAGAGCAAGTTTAATCCCTGTTCCACATGACAACCCTTCAGATATTTGAAAAGAGCTTTCATGCCCCACTGACGTTTTGCTGAGCAGGCTAACCAGAGTAAGTTGCTTCATCTGTTCCTTATATGATGCGGCTTCCAGACCTCTTGACCATTATGGCCAACCTCCTCTGGGCAAAGTTTCATTTGTCCATGTCCCTAACCATTGGAGAAGTCTGTATCAGACAGATATCCTGTATCAGGATAACAAGCTTGGCTTGACCCAACAGTATAGTATCTCTCACTCAGGCAACAATGACATTTTTGCTTAAATATTGGTGCATTCACTATATGCTGAAGTTGAGTGGTCAGAAAAGAACATTTGTATCCCACCAAGGGTTTCAGATAGAGTTGAGGGAATAAACTAGATGTTAAGCATATTTGGCAGAATCAGTGTTGTTAACAGGAATTTCACACTGTGAATAAGTAATGTCATCCACTGATAAAACACGGTCAATTTGGAGGCTTTTAGCCTCCACCTCCATTTAATGGTTGAAATGCCCTTCCCTCCTTAGAAGGTACATTTGAGTGCTTCCTCGATATAGTAACTTAGTTTAGTATTTATGGAGCTCCTGGGGAGAAAGGAATTTACTGAGATGGAGATCTCACTAATAACAGTAGCTAGCTTTTATATAGTACTTTTAAAGCTCACAAAGCACTTTACATGATTTATCTCATTTGATTCTCACAACAATCCTGGAAAGTTGATGCTATTATTATTAGCTAAGAAAACTGAGGCTAATAGAGGTCAAGTGACTTCCCCAGGGTGACACAGCTCAGGGGATTGAGAGCCAGGCCTAGAGAGGGGGAGGTTCTGGATTTAAATCTGGCCTCAGATACTCCCTAGCTGAGTGACCCTGGGCAAGTCACTTAACTCCCATTGCCTGGCTCTTACTGTTCTTCTGCCTTACAACCAATAGACAGAAGATAAGAGATTTAAAAAAATAAGATTGGATACTAGTTCATGGATCAGTGATTTCCTGGGTCATAATATCATAGATTTAGAGCTAAAGAAGATCTGATACATCAGTGAGTCGAAATCTCTTATTATACAGATGAAAAAAAATCTGAGTCCAAGAGATTAAATGGCTTGCTCAGGGTTCCAGAGCTATTTGAGCCAGGCTCAAAACTCAAGTCTTCTTAACTCCAAGACCAGTATCTATCCATTAGGACATGCTGCCTATCCTTCAGAGAGGTGTTTAGGAAGTACTAGTACCTCTGGTGTGAGGGCTTGCCAAGTCCTTTTCAAGGCTCTTCATTTACCTTGGATGTCCTCCTTTCACACAATTCTTACCTATGACTCTATTCTAAACATGTGAAGATTTCCCTGGTCGAAAAGGTGGATGGAGATAATTTGTACCAATGGCCATGAAGGCAACTAAAGCAGGTGCTATGGAATGCCTACAGCTTGGTGAGGCATTGAAGATGCTAATGTCATCCACTGTATCCCAGGTCATAGCCAGTCATCCTGACTTTTGTCTTACCATGGACTTTTCTGGAAGACAGAGTGAAGCTGATGACTTTTTGCAACTCTACCTCACTTAAACCTAATTCACATACAATTCAAAACTGTGAAATCATCGGTTCTTTTTAAAACGAAGCTACACAATTACCTTATTGTAGGCTACTTCTCCACTTATGTAGACTTCAATTCCACTCTATAGATGGTCTTTCTGAGTTGTTGTGGCTGAAAAAAATAATGATCTCTGGAAGCTGGAGCCATCTTCTGGTGATGAGCTTCTCTGAAGAGGGCTAAGCTGACTTTCAAATAAGTGATATACCATCTTAGCTTGAGAGGCTGGAGTTTGCTCAGTGCTGGCCTAGTTTTTGAAAACACGGGTTGCCTCTGCAATATGAGAAGGCAGAAAGACTTCAGTGGAGATAAGATTCCAGTTCCCCTTTTGATTTCAGAGGTTTTAGTTTTCATCCTTTAACAGCCACTGTGACTTTTTCCACAAATCTCAAATCTGGAGTTCTTTTTTTTTTTTAATTAGAGGAAATGAATTTGGGAAAAATAACCAAATAATTTAGGATTAATCTCCTGAAAGAGGTAGGACTTGAGGTGGGGGGTGGCTTAAAGGAAGCAAGGGAGTGACTCTGTCAAGTAAATTCATAGATTAGGAGATTCTGGCTTCATGCCTCTCCTCAGAACTGTAGGCTTCACTAGGGCCAACACTGTCTTATAGCAGTGATGGCAAATGTTTTGGAGGCCATATGATAAGTCTCACCTCCCCCTTTCACTTCACAGAGGAGAGGAAGCACTCTCATTGGGCTTCTGGGCAGAGGGGTGGATGAAGCGAAAAAAATGTCCTAAGATCCATGGAGAGGAGGAATTGAGCAGCTCTCTCAAGTCCCTCTGCCTTTTTAGTAATGAAGTTTGACAGGCAAAGGTTCCTATGCCCACAGAGAGGGCTCTGTATGCCCTTTTGGCATGCATGCTATAGGTTTGCCATAAAGGTCTTATAGGATCAAGTAGATTAATCCAAAGATAAGCCACAATTCCAGAAGACTAATGATTAATCACACTGACCACCTCCAATTAGAGAGGTGATGGATTTAAATATATATGCATTTTTGGACAGTGCCAAATGTGAGAAAGTTTTGCTGAACTATGCATATTTGTTTTGAGGTTTGTATTTTTTGCCATTTTATTTTTGTTATTAAATGGGAAGGAGATGAAAGGGAGAAATAGCTATGTTGGAATCTGATTGCAGATCAAAGTACACCATCCTTCACTTTATTTCTTCATGAATACTTTATTGTATATGTGGTATGTGTCTTCAGTCACAACCTGGGAATATGTAAGTACATATAGCACGAAAGCACTGGTATAACCTATGTCAGACTATTTACTCCCTCAGGAGGAAGGGATGAAGGGAGGGAGATAATCTGAACTGTAAAACATAAGAAAACAATTGCCGCAAGTTGCTTTTACCTGCAATTGAAAAAAATTTTAAGAAAAAATTAGTTCATTACAAGACCCCTTCTATGTAAGGTTCTGTGCCAGTCTACAAAGACAAAAACAATGCAGTCCCTATTCTCAGACACATCTAGGACCCAGATGGCAAACCTATGACACATGTGTCAGCACTGACATGTGTAGTCATTTTTGATGACATGTGGCCGCATACAGAGAAATATGGGGCCACATGCCGAGGATGAAACATTTGCTGTAGTGTAGTGTAGACACTGTGTCGGAGGTCTGTAGGCCAAAACAACTGCCACTAAGCAGGTAAGTTAAATAATTAGTTTTTGGTTTATTAAATACAGTTATATATTATAATGATACACTTTTGTTATTTAAACTATAAATATCATGAAATTATGTTTTTTTCTCAAAGTGATACACTACCTGAGTTATGCTTTTTTTTTTTTTTTTTTTGGCAAATTTTGACACACCAAGCTCAAAAGGTTGCCCATCACTGGTCGAGAGGGACATAGGATACACATGGATTAATAAATAGGGGACAGGTTGAGAATGAAGAAATCACTACTTTTGTGGGAGGAATAAAGGGAAAGCTTTACATCACTGATACCTGAGGTGAGCCCTTGCAGGGGTTGGCAATGTATGGCTCTTGAGCCATATCTGGCTCCACCTCCCAACCGGCCAGTGGGGGCAGAGCCCCAGGATGTGCCCCAGGGGGTCCTTCAGCCTCGGCCCCATATTCTAGCGCCTCCCACCTCCATCCTCCTCCTTCCGCAGGCATTTATGGCTCTCATGGCCAAAAAGGTTGCCGACCGTTGCCTTAAGGATTCTAAGGGGAAGCACTAAGGGATGCTACATTCTAACCATGCCAATAGAATAAGAGGAAAAGCTCTTGTGTATACTTAAAGGCAAGATATGGAGAAAGGAGAATTTTGCCCAGTTTGTCAGAAATGTCAAGTGAGTGAAGGGGAGTAATGTGAAATAAGGTCAGAAAGGTAGGCTGGAGCCAGTTTATACAAGATCTTAAGTTCCACAGGCTGAGGAGTTTGTACTTTATCTGAGTAGCAACATATTCTATATTCTACCCACTTGGACTACCAGCTGTTCCTTGATTTCTTCCATCTCCAAGAATCTGTGCAAGCTACCTTTCAAGTCTGAAATTAAACTTCCCCCTTAATTTTCTATGTTGAAATCCTTCTCTTCTTTTGACACTCAGACCTAGTACCAACTCTTCTTTGAAGCCTTCCCTTATCTCCCAGCTGAAAGTAGTCTTCTCAAATTTTCTAATATTACTTTGTAGTTCTCTTCCTTACCTCTATTGCACTTTACCTTTTTAATTATTATTTGTAAATATGTTCTGTTGATATTGTTCTTCATTCATGTCTAACTCTTTGTGACCCTATTTGGGTTTTTCCTGGCAAAGAGACTGGAGTAGTTTGCCATTTCCATGAGGCAAACATGATAAAATGGCTTGCCCAAGGTCATACAGCTAATATCTGAGGTAAGGTCTTCCTGACTTCATGCTGGGCACTTTATCCACTGGATCATCTAGCTGTCCCCAAATATATTGTATCTCCCTATTATAATGTAAGCTCCTTGAGGGCAGGGACTGTTTTTTGCTTGGTTCTCTATTCACTGAGCTTCCTGGCTGCCCCTGACTCCATGCATTTTTCACAGGCTCCCCATGCCTCAGAATTCTTTTCCTCTTCATCTCTGTGTCCTGGCTTCCCTGGTCCTTCAAGTGTCAGCTAAGTCTTTCCCTGTCCCCTTTAGTTCTAGGGTTTTTCTTTGGCATTATCCCCTTTTTATCTTATCTGTATATTGCTTCTATATAGTTATTTGCATATTGTTTCCCCTATTAGACTGAACTCTTTGAAAGAAGGAATCGTTTTTTTGCCTTCTTTTTTGAATTTCCAGTGCTTAGAAGTGCCTAGGACAAAGAAGACAATAAATCAGTGACCAGAAGTGTATGCCATTTCAGATTTAAGCTTTGCTGCCAAGTGAAGAAAAGGGACAAGTCTCTTCATTAGGAAGCTTCCCTATGAGCTTGGGAACCCTGCTATAGGGTCTGGGACCATGACTGATTCAGGGAAGATCGCATCACATTGAATATACATGGCTCAATTGAGAACTCAACCTGTGTTTCTGACATTCTTTTTTCTCTTTTTTTTTATTTCTACCCTTTCTACCATATCCCACCCCCAGCTGCTACCTTCTAGCTTCTTATAAATTTGTTCCTAATTTAGGAGCATAGTCTACTATGTACTTCCTAGTATTAGAGCAGTTTGAACTGGAATGAACTTGAGACACTAATTACTCCAACTCCCCCATTTTGTAGATGAGGAAATGCAGAGAGGAATTGACTTGTCCACGTTCATACAAGTAGAAAATATTGGACCAGAGTTTCAAACCTAGGCTCTTGGCATTCAAATTTAGTGCTTTTCCTACTCTAACACAATTGATTTTGGGTATGAGGTGGGGAAGCTATTAAAGGCAGCCAAGTGCCACTGGCAGTGAAGAAGGAAATGAAATGTGGTGAAAGTCAACACAGTAGGGGAAGGGAAGTGCAGAAGAGGGAAAATGTATAGATGATGAAAATCTGTATATTTTTCTGCATAAATTATTCATTTGGAATGGCTTAGGCTTTGCTTTGTAGAAACAGAAAGCCCTTATTGCATAATACATCTCTATCTCTTTATTTAGCTATGCATCTTCTCTGTTATCATACTAGCATTGGTAGACAGGTATATCCAGCATTTATTATAACCTCACTAGTGACATCAGTATTTTACTGGCCAGAGTTACTTTTATTTCAGTGGAAATGATTGGATCTTAAACATCAAATCAATGTAATACACAGTGTTACAAAATTGTAATCTATTTCCGAATAGCAATTTTGTTTCTAAAGCCCCCTTATTTTTCTAGTTTTATTACCTTATTCTTCTCCACATATTCCCAATCCAATGACATTGATCTCCTTACTGCTCCTCTGAGAAGACTCGAAAGTTAAGACCCTAGTGTCGTGTTCCAGAAGACTTGTTGGCACTCTTCCCTTCCCACTTTTTCTTGCCTTCTTTTCTTCATTTATTCTCTGATTTTTTCTCTTTCCTATGCTTAATCATAGGCTAATAGGATGTGTGTGTGTGTGTGTGTGTGTGTGTGTGTGTGTGTGTGTGTGTGTGTGTGTGTGTGTGTGTGTGTGTGTGTTTACCCACCCGACACAGGATGCACCTGCTTTTACCCAGGTCTGGTCGGAGTTTGCCCCGAGGACCAGCAGGGGGCGGCCCGGGATTGACTCCACGCGTGCCTTGCTCTCCGGCGTTCCCCTCCCTCCCCCTCTTCCCAGACTTACAGAGTGGAGCGCAGTAGAGACGGCGGAGGATCCTCGGGTGGTGGCTACTGCGTTCTCAGACTCGCGGTGGGGTAGGAGGAGCCGTCCCGCCCCCAGCCCGAGCCCTGGGCACCTGCAGGGCGGCGAAGGCTGTGGGGACGCACGGAGCGCCCGGCTCTGACGCTAGCCTGCCTGCACCTCCTCCCCATACCTGAGCGGGGAGCGGCGGAGCACTGCTCGCTTCCCCTCCTCCTCCTCCTCTGCTGCTGCTACTACTGCTACTGCTCCTCCCAGCCTTAGTTCTAACTCCAGCCCGGCTGCCGCCCGAGTAAAGGTCGCTTAGGAGAGAGGAGCCAGGAAGCGGAGTCTCTAGTGACTAGGGAAGGGAGAGTGGGGGTGCGACTTTAAAAAAAAAAAGAAAAGAAAAGAAAGAAGGAAAAACTCTTTGCAAGAGCAGGAAGATGGCGCCAGGCGGGCAGCGGCTGGTGTGAGAGCCACCCGGGGCAGTGAACAACACCTGGAGCCGGGGATTACCCTGGAGAGGGGGACTGGGTCGCTAGGAGCGAAGGCTGAGCTTCCAGCCGCGCCTCCCGGCTTGTCTGCTGCGCGGACTGGGTCATGTCGGTCAGCGAGCTCTACAGCCAGGTGAGTGTGGCCGCCTCAGGTAGTTCAGCTGTCCTGGAGGGGTTGTGTGTGCAGAGGAGGGAAATGAGGGAAAACTAGCCTGGGTTGGAGTAGAGGGGTGGAGGCGCACATCTGGAACGCGTTACCGGAGACTCGGGCTAGAGAGGTGTGTGCAGTCAGAGCCGGTTTCTTCTCTGCTGTTCTCTGGGTCCGGGTAGGGTGGTGGACTTGAAGGAAATTGCCTCCCGGCCTCTACTCCGTAGCCTCTAACTTCGCGGCTAGGGAGAAAGTTTGGTTGTAGCTACTTGGGAAGCTCCACACCTGTCCCGTCTCTCCTGCCCCTCTTGGTACTGCCAGCTTTTTGGCAAGCTAACTCCGAAATGCTTTTTGTTCGCGTCTCTCGGTTTCCCGATTTATCCCACCTTCCCTTTCTGTTACTTTCCCAATCCGTCACTGGTCTTTTCCCATATTTCCTTCTCAGGCCTCCTTCAGTTTCTGGCAGCCTCCCTTTCACCCTAACTCTCCGGCCTCTGTCTTTTGCTTTTCCACCCGTTCACTGGACCTTTCCTTCGGCCAGCTTCAATACCTAGGACAGTCCCACTTAGTTTTGTTTTTCTTACTAAGGCGAAACTCCTTCTGTCGTGGGCTGTCACTCGGGATCGCCGGTTTGCCGCCTCCTCTCCCTATCAAGACCAACCCCTGGTGCACTGCAGCTTGGGGCTTCCTGCTGGCCGGGTCCTCACTGTGATCAGTTAAAACTCTCTTCTCATAAACTAACCTTTGGGAAGGTGGCAAAAGGAAACGTGGCAGAAAGGGAGAGTAAAATGGGGAGATGGGAAAAGACTGCGGCCAGGTATTTTGAGGCTATGAGAAAAAAAGAGGCCCATTTGAAAGATTGGTCAGGGATGGGAGAGGCGGGAGAGGGGAGGGAGGGGTTGTCATTTTATATTAGATAATTTTCCTGCGGAAGTATGCGGTTGGTTATGTTGGTTTTAGGAAGATTATGAGAGAATATTGAACTTGTTCGTAGGGGATCTGCAGGAAAGATCAAAGGTTCCGGCGAATCCGTTTCACCTTTTTCTGCTGAGTAGAATCTAGGATGGGGAAGGTCGGAACAGGTGCATGCCTAGAGCTGAAACACCCACAGTTTCGGTGCAATTGCTGTTGTCAAAGTCGGGGACCAGCTAACAACCCCCATTACCCAGCACTCACCGAAAGGCTTAAGCTTTCCAACTTTGGTCTGGGTTCCAAACCCAGAGAAAAGGGCACTTTCAAGAGTTACTTTGATCATATTTGTTTTTAAAACCTTAGTTAAAGGAGTAGCCCTTTCTCGTCCCTATTCGTTTTTTCCCTTTGGTTGGAAATATTGACTGTCCCTTACTTCCACAGCTTCACCGGGGTCGGGGTGAGGGGGCGGAGGGTGTTCCTAAGACTTGTGCTGTGTGTGTCCATATCCCTAAGATTTGAATGCCGGCACTTGTATATAGTTTATAATGCAGCCACGGAGAATTGGCCAGGAAATGGGATGAAGAGAAACTTCTAGTTGTCGTTGACCTCCTCCTCCTCTTCCTTAACATTAAAAAAAAAAAAAAGTTTAATATTTAAGGGAAGGAGAAAAACAAATTGAGCCTTACTGCTCACGTGGGATCCATCCAATAATATTTCTCTTTTTCTCTTGAGACTCCCCACGTGGGTGGGGAGAAGAGGAACGTTTACATTTTCTCCTTCTCGGTGAAGAGAAAAGGGGGATAGGATGAATAAGGATTATTCCTAGTTTTAGGGATTGGACAGGTGGGGCGTGGCTGGATCCTCCAGACCTGAGGATCTTCTGGGGACCAGCTGGGTTAGAGAGAAGGACCAAGCTATACCTATATCTCTGGCTCCAGTCCCAGGCTTGAAAAAGCCACTGACTGCCAGGTTTACCTTACTGGGGTGGGGTTAAATGGCATTCAAAGTAGGAGCATCCAATTCTTTTGCTGTTGCACTGGGAATAATAGTGGAAGGCCTGTGTGACATTAGAGTCTGAATTATAGTTGTTGGTTATTTTAATTTAAAGAAATGTAACTTTGTTGTATTTAAGTGCAGTAAATACCAAAAACCAAGATATAATTTGTAGCAGTAAAATGAGCTGTATTATTATATGATATAGGTAGGTACTGCAGGAGACCCTGCATAAAGTCCAGAAATCTCAGTCTGATACCTATTGCTTCTTTTGCTCATTTATAGAAATACTCCCAATTCTTATCATTAAAAAAATAAAAATAAAAGCAACCCTCAGCTCACCTTCCATCCTCTGAAGTTATACACCTGCTTTCTCAACTAGACACCTAGAAAAATCTGTCTATGTTCTTGACTCTGTTTCCTCTATCTACTCCTTTGTTAATCTGACTTTTGATCAAATCACTTAACTGAAAGTTCTTTCACTCTATCCTAGCACAATTTGATTCCCATCTGTGTTCAAACTGTATTACACTTTATTACCCTTTATCCAATTCAATTCATCCAATCAAATTGCCCTTGTTACCTCATACAAGGCATTCCATCTCTCTTGTTTATATGATATATTCCCAATTTCACACTCTTTTCCCCATCTCTGGGTTCTTTCCTTCAAAAGTCAGATCAGATCCATATGAAGTCTTTCCCAATTGGCAGTGTCTGCCTCCCTTCCTCAATAACCTTGTGTCTTTTGTAGTATATATTTTGCATATGCCTAAATTAGTATATGTTGTCTTTCCTGTTTAGGCCAGATGGTAGTCCATTAAGCCAGTGAAAATTTCATTTTTGTGAAATTATGTGTGTTGTCTCCCTCATAGAATGTAAGTTCTATAAGACCAGGGACTATTTGACTTTTTTATTGCTGGTTATTAGTACAGTGCTTTGAGTCTAGTAATCATTTAGTAAATGCCTCATCCATTCACTTTTGTCTTTGTATCCTGGGTGCCTAGAACAGTGAGAGGGGACTGATTATTGTTGTTCAGTCATGTCTGATTCTTTGAGACCCCAATTAGCAGAGATTTAAGAATAGTTTGCCATTTCCTTCTCCAGATACTTTTATAGAAGAGGAAATTGAGGCAAACAGGATAGATGTGACTTGCCCAGAGTCACACAGCTAATTTTCGAGGTCATATTTGAATTCAAATGAGTCTTCCACTGTAGGCTGGGCCCTCTACCCACTGTGCCACCGAGCTGCCTTTGATTAATAATAAGTCTATTACATTATAAACTTTAAAATCCTTTAAGATAAAGCAATAACTTAGTAGTTCTACAAGCTGCATCCTGGTTGAATCTTTTAATTACTTGAAACCTTGACATGAGATGGCTGGATTTTGGATAGAGGTATTCAGACATAAGACCCCAAAAGACTAGAAGAAATTATTTAAAATTTTATATTCAGTTAACAACTTAATCCGTGCAACTCTTGTTGCCTGTCAGTAAAGTTCCAGTATACTTTTCCCATAAATTTGAAAGGATCCAATGAAACCATCATCATCAAGGGAAAGTTTACAAAAACAAAAGAACATTCCCAAGACATTAAAAAGCAATTTTACTGATTTGAGAGTTTGTGGTAATTAGGTTTAATTATTTATTATAATCATACTTTATTATCATAATAAATAGTTTAAATAAATATTAAAGAAAACCTAGACTCCTCCCTGTCCTTACCCATATTTGTTAATATATTTTCTCATTTATTTTTAAGTTGTTTTGCATCAGTTTTTGGTAATAACACTACTAGTATAAACATTGGTGGCTCTGGCTTTGAAATTTGCTGTGCTTAGAGTCCTAACTGCTAAATTTGTGCATTAGGTCTGTTAGGTATCATTTTGGTGAGTTAAGTACGTGTGCTTTTTATAATATATAATCTTTAGTGTTCTGATTCCTTCTTCATCTTACTATCTTTTCTTGACTAGTTGCATTCTTTCTATCTTTGTGAATGATTCATTTTGTATAGTTTCTTGTGGTTTATTGAGGGACAGTAGGGAGCTCATGGAAAGAATTCTTTATTTGGAGTCAGGAAAGTATGTGTGTTTAAATCCTGACACAATTGTGGGACTTCAGGTGGGCCATTCTTTTTTTTTTTTTTTTGGTCTGAGTCTCTTTATCTGAAAAAGGGGGAGAGGGGATAAGTAAGGACCACTTATAATCCTTATCTCTCAGAGGTGTTAGAAAACTGCTTTTGAAACAATTGTGTCCATGTAAAATTATTTCTATTGACATATTTATGTGGACATATAAATATTACATTAAAATGTCATATATAAATGTAAGTTGTTGCTCATTTCAGTGATTTGTTAAAATAGCCAATGTTCAATTTTATTTTTAGCTTACAATATGGAATTCTCCAATGTGGTGAACAATGGATCTTGATGCAAACTTTAATGTATTATGCATGATGGAAACGATTATCTGATAGATGTCAAAAGAATTGCAAAGGCAGTCTTCTAAGTGAGGTTTATTAGAAGATTGAAACAGTCTTCCTAATGGAGATATTAAGAAAGACCTCACTGATAATACCTATTTCTTCAAAACATACTTTGAAAATGTTTTTGGTTAGTATGAGAGCATTAAAAAATTTTATTTAGAAGGCCTAAGTATCCCTTATGAAAACAAATACCAGGAACTAAGATGTTTGTTTGATATTGTATATGTGGAATATTACTGCATGGGCCAGTCATTTTTCCTTCTTCTTATTCTTATCTATCCTACCTTTCATCTCTCTGGTTTCCTGTCCTTTATTCTCTCCTTTTTGTTCTTCCCATATTTCATTTATTTTAAACAAGAGACACATCTGCCGCCTCTAATCTCTTTGTTTTTTTGAAGTAGTTTTCAGTCATTGCCACAATTCAATTATTGCCTATGTGCAATTCATGGATGCTCCTCCTCAAATAATAAAGTTGATCAAAAGCTTAATTTCTTTTTTTTTAATTAAAAATTTCCCTCAAAAAGCTAAATTTTTTAACTTGGAAAAAACTACTTTCTCAGTAGAAAAGTGTTTCAGAGCAGGGAGGAGGAATATAAACTGCTAGATATTTTCAGGATGAGGTCAAGGTGAGTCAATCTCATCCACCTTGGCAAGAGGTTGGGAAAACGGTTGGATTCTGATTTTGTAAGTGAAAAGAATATAGCAAATGTCAATTGTTTTGCTTTCTAGCTCACCTCAAAAAATAGCATCAGATTAATTTGATTTGTATGGGGACCCAGCACTGCACATCGTTCATGTGGATGCATAGTAAACAACATTTGATTATGATGATTGCAGAAAATATTCTGACATGAGAGTATAAATTATTCAAACTTGCTTGAAGGCTGAGTATATCTCTTTCCTATAGAGGGATAGGATACCTTTACCCAAACTGTTCTTTTTGCCATTCTTTAAAGATCAATTCAAATCTGGTCCCCTAGCTCTTGGTTATGAATGCCTTCCTCAGAACTGGCTTAGCACTTTGATTCAGAACTCTCCACAGACTCATCGCTAGAATTGTGTGTGTTTTATCCGCCAACTAGACTTGGTTCCAGGAGGGCAAGAACAACATTTTATCTAAATGTTGTGCCTCTCTTTGTGCTTACTAAGCACTGGACTCTTCACACAATATGCCTTAATAAAAGCTTGATGAATAAATGAATGAATGTATAGTAGATGCTAAATAAATTCTTGCTGGTTGAGTGATGACAGATTTGAAGCCCGAGGTCTGAATAGAAATGAATAGAATATCAGCAACCCCTCATATTATCCCTTCTAGGAATCATTATTTCAGCAACTAGTTTCCTTAAAGACCCTTTCCACATTTCCCTTTTGTTAATGTGCTACTAATATATTATTTCATTAGCTGTAGGAGATTCTGACCTCTAAAAGGCTGTTTAGCAGCTCAAGGTCAAATTGTAATCTGGGCATATTATCATGTTTAATATTTCTTATGACAGCAATAATAACATTCCATATATAATATGGGAGGAAGGCCAGGGAGCTTCTAAGGGATAATTCCAAATGGAATTTCTAACATTTAGAAGGCTTTCATGTTTATTACCCTCTCCGGATTTGTTCCTCTCTTGCCCCGTCACATACAAGCTATCTAGGCCGTAATGTAGGAAGTCAAGCTGATGGTTCTTTAGAGATATGTAATACTGTATTTGCCATTGTAAGTATCATGTAAGATAGCGGGAGAATAAATCTTTTTGAATTTGAGACTAGAGGTCTCCTATGCTTTTTACAACATGATATATTTCACAAAACTGTTTTAAAGCAGAAGGTAGGGGGCAGCTGGGTGGTTCATTGTATTGAGAGCCAGGCCTAGAGACGGGAGGTTCTAGGTTCAAATCTGGCTTCAGACACTTCCCAGCTGTGTGACCCTGGGCAAGTCACTTAACCCCCATTGCCTACCAGTCTTCTGCCTTGAACTAATACACAGTATCGATTTTAAAATGGAAGGCAAGGGTTTTAGAAAAAAAAACTTTTTAAAATAAAGCAGAGGGCAAAATGCCATGCAAATGTTTACTGTGGGTTTTTTTTTTCCTCAATCTTGTTTGCTGTTATGTTTGAGACTGTTGAATGAGTTGGGGAAGGAGGCCAGAAGTCAAGTATGTTGAGTATTACCCAATGAACATAGGAATGAGGAAAACAAGACCTTTCAGCATTCCATATTTTGGGAAAAGGAGCATGTTCTCAGTACTACTGAAAAAGATTTCAGGACCCAGGGCTGTTAATGCAAAGTACAGCAAACATATTATTTGTATTACCTCTGGAAAATATGGTGTCCTTTGTGGAGGAAAGAGCTTCTTTTCAAAACCCTGAAAAATGATTAAAAAAAACCCAACAAACCCTTATCTTCTGTCTTAGAATCAATACTAGCAATGATAAGGGCTAGGCAGAAGGGGTTAAGTGACTTGCTCAGGGTCACACAGCTAGGCAATGGGAGTTAAGTGACTTGCCCAGGGTTACACAGCTAGGTCCACTGAGCCACCTAGCTGCCCCAAAATGATTTTTAAGGTAATTTTTTCAGTGTGTTGTGAAACCACAACTTAGATGATCATCTAGGGGATAATTGTCCAGTTTCATATAATTTGACCTTCCCAGAAGGATATGTAATTTGACTTTTGCATAAAATGATCATATTTGATATGGTTAGAAATATGATGACCTGGAAATAGGAAAATGAGGCTAAAACTATGCCCCATCCCCCAAAGTTACTTCTCCTAGCTCTTCATTTGACTAATCATTACCATGACAAAAGTTACAAAATGCCAGCCCTACCAAGACTTCATAGTTCTCTTTGGATGAACAGCAAATTAGAAATGGCCTCTAGGTGGAAACCATAAGGATTAAGTTAAATGCTGTGACTGATGCAGTCTCTCTCTTCCTCGAAAAGTACTTTATGCTTTCTTTAGGTTTAAATTCAGCTCTCTGAGTTGTCCTGATCTTGGTCCAGTTTAATATTGTTAAAACTGTCTTTCATTTGACTCTGCTGGCTGTCTCCAATGAGAATAATCAAGCTTACACTTCTGAGCTCCAAGTCAATGGATTATAACGCCTCTCTTAAAATTTATTCACTGGCTCGTAAATTGTTATTACCTTTCTTTGAAAGTTGCTAACAGTGGGCTATGGACACTAGCAGCCTCTTCTCTTGTTTGCTAAGGCTTTCAGTGGAGTGAGTGATCAGGCATTGTCATAAAAAGATATTTAATGATTTTCTGAGGAAGCTTTTGCCATTATAAAAACCCAAAGCACTCTTGCACAGAATCTTAAACAGAGTGATAATGCCCAGGCTGACTTCTGTATGTAATCCAAGGGGTGGAATCTTTTACCTCCCAAGCCCTAAATATTTTTGGTCCCACTAGACTAAAAAACAGCTCTTGAAAACCCTTCTATATTGGCTTATAAAACATGAAGTTTCCTTTACTTGATGGTTGTATAGTGTGTAATACCTGGGAAGGGAATAGGGATTAAACCTGTACTTTCATTTATATAATATCTAACAATGCAGGTCAGTGCCATCTCTTCAAGTTTAGGGAGTTGCCTAGATCACTCACTCAATGACTTGCCTAAAAGTCACACAATATGTGTCAGAAGTGGGATTTGAACTCAGGTAATCCTGGTTCTGAGACTGACTCTCTCTATTCCCTACATCTCATAGGCTCCTTCATAGATATGTATGTACATATTTTGAATTTTTAATTTAGTTCCTATAGAGGACTTCTGGTTTGGAAATTGGCAACTTAATTTTTACAGAATTGTTTGGAATTATCGAGACCTTAAATGGCTTACTACGGTTATATGGAATGTTTGTCCATAATAAAAAATTAAGATAAGATGCTGAATTATATAGTCATCTCTCAGCCATCCAGTTTGTAGAATTGAAATCCTGGTATGTCTTTCTATTGTTGTCTGGCATTACTTCTACTGTCCAAAAATTGCACTCAGGCAATGCAAATCAGTTTAAATTATATTCTTCTTAGCTAACAATTAGAGAGCACCCATCTGGCTTACAAAGGCAAACATAGGTATTTGGGGGGTTATCTGCCATTTTGATTTATCAATGTTATTACTCTCCCTTTTTGTTTAGGTGAAATGGGAATCCACTGGACTTATCTGCAAGGTGGTTCTATCTGAATCCCTTCTTGCTTAGTTAGTGGCCTCCAGATCAAAATGCTTGAGGTTTTTGAGGTGTGGCATGGTCTTCAGGAACACTTTTTTCTAGTTGATCTGGCAAAATTTTTGTTTTAAGGTGCCCAGTGGAAAGTCCATCTGTTTCCTCTGGCATTTGCCTAAATATATGGAAAATAGAGACCTTTGTTAGGAGATTATTAAATGTTGTTTTTCTTTTTTATAACTGTGCCTGAAGGCTGAACACTAGGTGTGACTTTGGAACAGCAGCAAAGTAACATTGGTTTATAATTCATAGCCATAAAAACTAATATGAATCTTTCTATCCTTCTTGAATATTTAATATTTTTTCATACATGTGATTTCTGTCTTCACAGGAACACTCTCCACCTTTGCCTTCTTCAGAATGTTTGCATTAGAAATACTGTCACCATATATTTTCCCTTATCAACTTATCCTTCATTACTCATGGATTTGTTTCGCTATTATGAATCTTTCCACCTCTGAAGTGTGTTCCAATTCCTTTACTCCTTAGTGCTGCGATGGAGGGGCAGCTAGCTGGAGCAGCAGATAGACTGCCAGACCAAGAGTCAGGAAGCTTCTTGAGTTCAAATCTGGCTATGGACACTATGTAGCTGTGTGGTCCTGGGCAAGTCACTGAACCTCTTTTGTCTTGTTTCCCCTTCTGTAAAATGAATTGGAGAAGTAAATGGCAAACCACTTCAGTATCTTTGCCAAGAAAACTCCAAATAAGGTTACAAAGAGTTGGACACAACTGAAGATCCAAACTGTAATGGAAGCACTTATTTCTCAATCTGGTAATTGACCCTCTCCAAATGTAACCATAGGGAGCTAATGGAATCTATCACTGGACCCAATACTTTACAACTTGACCCAGCTCACCTGAACATGTACTTTCCCAGTATAGAATCAGTGAATCCAGTTGCATCCATGTCATAGTGAGACATGGGAATAAGACTGGAGCAGAAGAATTAGCCAAGAGGACTTTAAAAATGGGATTTGTGGAAGTTCCTGGTTCTTCCACAGGGAAGGAAGAAGCACTTTTATTATCCTTATTCCCCAGCTGATCTTGAGCATCTATCAAAGGATAAGGGAATCAGTGGAAACAATGTGATAGAGTGAGACTGGTCTATGTACCAGAATCCTTTAAGGACCTTCAGGTCTTATAGTACTTTTCACCTGATGCTCCTCCAGTAACTTCCTTCAGTGTCATGACTCATATCTAAATGAAGGGAGGGAAGAATCCCATGTTTAGACCTTTTGTTCTGACTTCCTCTTTCTGCAACCTAAGGGTTTATTACATAAATAAGCATTTTAGAGGGTGTTAGCACATAAAAGTGGGATAAACTGCTTCTTCCCAGCTTCCCTATTGTTTTTTACTTATCTTTTTGATGTGCTAACACCCCCTAATGAGGACTTATGTTTATCTGCATGATAAACAAAATATTAGCATCCTACAGAAACGAAATTCTACCCTATAGTGTGTGCTTGTTATGGTCTTCTCTATTGTTTTTGTGTCTAAACCTGGGTATGTACAGGTAGGTAAAAATTATGATACATAGAAAGTGTTGCAGGAAACCAATATACCTTTATATTTTAATGTACCGGAACTTGTATCCAAATGAGTGATGTCATTCTCAAAATAGTCACCTTAGGATGTACAAAACTGATTAAAATAATGTTGCTCATACTGTTCATTATGCCAACTGTTTATTTCACAGGATTCTCCCTTACATATTCTATAACTTGACATTTGCGGAAGCCTTGGCCTGGTTCCCATTGTGGGAATTCTGGCCTTGAACCCTGTTTTTTGCTTTCAGAATATGACTGCCAAGTATAGACCATGAGTGAAGAATGTCTGATTTCTCTCTATCTCCATTTTAATCACATGTAGTATGTTGACTCCATTGTAAAGAAAGGTGAATCTAAAGAACCTTTTGAAGCCCATAATCTAACCCCTTCTACCTTTACTATTTTGACACAATTTGAGGACTCTATGTATTCTGACTCTATTTGAATTTAACTATGGGGTAGTAGAGAGAGTGCTGGGCCTGGAATCAGGAAGACCTGAATTCAAATTTGGACTCAGGCATTATTTTCCCGACCCTGCTTGAATCAATTTCTTCAACTATAAAATGAGGATAATAATAACACCTACTTCCCAGGATTGTTGTGATGATCATATAAGATATTTGTAATGTCAGCGCTGTGTAAAGGGAACCCCTTCCTCCCAGGGTCATGACCTTTCTGCTTGTCCAAGTCAGCCCATTAGCCAGCTCATTAGCCTGGCCAGAATGCTCCAAACAGAGTCTTTGATTGGTTCTTGAGATGTGATAGACCATCGCAAAGAGAAAGGAAGTGATGTGGAGAGAAAGGACAATAAGCAATGGGACTATAGAGGAGAGGGGAGGGGGGGTCTTCTCTGGAGATCTTTGACTAGGGGTCTTTCTGCCACTCGGCATTGATGGCTGGGGCAGAAGACATTACGTGGGCTGGTAAGATTAGGGTAATCTGCTAGGAAATATTTTTTTATTTCCTTCTCTCTTTATTTCTTTCTTAGATGATATTTATATTAAAATTAAATCATTAAAAGCTACTATCATCCTTGTGACTTAAGAATTAATTATTTTATAAAGGGTGACCACAACAACCTTTTGTTAATTAATATATTTCCAAACTAATTCTAAATATTAAATTTAGCATATTACATTTGGTAAAATAATACTTTTTAATATTACAGTGCTTAGCAGTGTTTTCCTCCCTTCCCTCCTTCCTTCCTTCCATATTCAATTTCTTAAATCAGATAATTCTCTTAAAAAATCCCTAACCTTGGTGCTCAACTCTATTCTTTGACAATTGCCATTTTAAATAGTCCATTAGAAACTTTTTAAAGCATTGCTGTTTCTTGTCTATTTCTTCTGAAAATATTCTCTTAACTCCTTCACCCTGTCTCTTTTTCTTCTTCTATTCCCTTCTCTTCCTCACTTGTATTCCTTGACCTCTATTGCTCTGTCTTTAGTAGAAAATGCTGGAATGCCATGTTAATATTCCTGGAAATTTCTCATTTGGCTTTAAACAAAACCTTGCATATCAGGTGATCTCTGCTTCACAGCATCCTAAGAAGGGTCACCCAAAACCAAGCCTGTGGAGAATTTTGGCTTAGAGAGAGATGCCAGGGATATTCTCTGAATCATATCCTTATTACCAGTTGAGGAAACTAAATCACCTGTGCAATTATTGTGTGGCAATAATGAACCATTCAAAGAGTTCTGAAACAGAGGCTATAATTTATGTAACTGCATGATAACCAGTTATCTTCCTGGACCATAGCTTTTTCCCACTTGCTCATATCCACTGAGGACATAATAGGTTAATGCAAAATAAAAAATCTTGTTTTATGGCTGATAGGATAGTTACATTATGTAGCACTTTCAGGTTTATAAAACACTAAGTGGCACAGTGGGCATGGAGTGAGGAAGACCTGAATTCAAATTTAGCTTCAAACATTCATTAGCTCTCTGTGCTACTAGGAAAACCCCTTAACCTCTGTTTGACTCAGTTTCCTCACTTTTAAAATGAGAATAATAACAGCTCTTATCTCAAAGGGTTGTTGTAAAGATGAAATGAAAATATTTGTAAAGTGCTTAGCAAAGTGCCTGGCACATAGTATGCACCATATAACTGTTAGCTATTATTAGCTATTATTATTGCCTTTGCCTTAAAAGCTGACTGGTGATACTTTTGTGCTAACCTCTGTCTTAAGATTTCCTGTTGGTTAGGTTCTTGTGTATGGTTGACATCCCAAGAAATATTTAACTCATGAATTACATCAACTGTTGTCCAGTCATTTTTCAGTCATGTCAACTTGTCATTTCATTTGGAGTTTTCTTGGCAGAGATGATGGAACAGCTTACTATTTCCTTCTTCATCTCAATTTTACAAATTGTTAAGTGTCAAGTAAGAGGTTGTTAAATGACTTGTCCAGGGACATACAACTAAGCAAGCATCTGAGGTCAGATTTGAATTAAGGTCTTCCTGGATCCAGGTCCAGCACTGTAAAGGGTGGCTTTTGTTTAAGTTGGCTCCTGGGACATGCAGAAAGAATGCTCAACTCCCCATATTTGTTTTTTGATTTCTTTTAGCCCACTACATAGGAGAGAGCTAGGTCTGATTTGCTTCAGATTCATATCCAGCTATCTTTGTGATAAATAGATATCTTTGTGATTTTTGTGGTGGAATTCAGCAATGAATGTTTAAAGTCAGGGTTTCCAGTTTTTGTAACACATTCCCTAGACAGGCTCTTTCTCTGTAACCTCAAGGGTTTTGTTTCAGAATCCAGAGTACATCAGATGCTTAGCACAGTACCTGTCACATAGTAGGTACTTAAAATAAATGTTTAATGATTGATATATTGATCGGGTGATAACTACACTTTTGTTGGTAACTCTCTAGGATATTTTAAGCATGATAAGAAAACATTCTATTTTAGGAACCACAATTATGGTCTGATAAATCTTGTTAATTTTTCTAGCTGATGAGGATCATAATGACTTTATCAATAGCTCAGCATTTTAAATGGACAAAAATAAGAATGAGAAGCTTAATATATAAAAATCACAACCTACAAAACAGATAAATTAGAGCACTGTTATTCATCTTACAAGAGGAACCTTTGTCATCCAAACTTATTGTTGGGTTCCTTTAAATAGTGAATTCTTAAATTGCATCCAAAATATTATTTTATTTGAAATAGTTTCACTTAAACACAAAACTTTTTAAAAGTCAGTCTATGCACTAAGCCTTCTTTTCCTCTAGAGCAGTGATTGGCAAACTATGGCTGGGAGGTCAGATGGCCCTGAAATGTTCTATCTGGCCTGGGGGACATTATTCCTAATCTGGTGAATACAATGAGTAGGATACAATACAATGAAACTTTGAAAGAGTTGCCTTAGAAACAGACTGACAGATGAGCATTTCCTTTCCTTTAGCCCCCTCTTTAAAAAGTTTGCCCATCACTGCTCTAGAGTTATCCTTAGTGTAAGCTTAGAGTTACCTATTTTGTAAACTGGCTTGATCTTCCTGTTAGACAAGGATTAGCCTAGTTTATGGCATTGTCTTGGTACAATTTCTCTTGATTTTATGTTAAAAAATTATTTCACACAGAGAATTTTAAGGACTGGTTTAATAAAGAACCAACACCCTCTTCCCTCACACACCCCTTACATTTTTTTTAATGTATATCTTTATTTTTATGTCATCTTCATTTCTAAATATAGTCCTCTCTTGCCATGGTATCATGATGATTTCCCTTTAAGAAAAAAAAAGAAAATAATGAGAAAACGTGGCCAAATTTTACTTCCTGCATATATTGTTAAATGCTGTTTATAAAGGTCTCACTGATATAAATGTAACCATTTCAAACATAACTCATAATTACACTCAGATACTCAACTGGTTCCTTGATTTCACTGATGTGAACATTCCCTTCAATAAATACAGATTATAGGCATCCGTGCCTGCCTCTTACCCGTTTTCGTCTGTGGATTTGTCAAAGAGGGACCACAGCAATGTACTGACGCCCTTTTCCCATTCTTCTTTAAATAAAGAGGCTGCCAGTGGATCAAATGGACTCTTCTGATTTTTCTTTGATCTTCCTCCATGACTAGCTCTTCTTTTTTATCATAGATATCCTTGATTTAATTCTCTTCTCCAGTTCTTCTTGAAAAATTTAAAATTTATTATGTACTGCAACTTATTTACATTTACCATGTGCTTCCCCATTGTCCTCTGATAGTAATTTTTTATTCTTGGGAAACAGTAGTGTCATGTGACTTGAAGTCATGATATAATACCTATAGCAGTGATGACAAAACTTTTAGAGACAGAAAGTTGTGCCTCTCTTCCATACCAAGTGCCGGGAATGCCCTGACCCCTCTTTACTCCACACAGTGGAGGGAGAAAGTGCACCCATTGGGCTGCTGGGCAGAGGGGCGAGTTATGTGAAAAAATGTCATTAGGCATGGTGGAGAAGAGGGAAGCAGCTATACCTGAGTCCCTCTGCCTTTCTAGTAACAAACTCTTGGGGGTGGGAAGGGTGGTTGCATGCCCACAGAGAGGGCTCTGAGTGCCATCTTTGGCAGCTGTGCCATAGATTTGCCATCACTGGCCATTAGAATGAATATTGGTATTCAAATGTTTATGGGAGAAGTTTGATTGAGGTCATTAAAGGAGCTTTAGTATTTCTTGAATGTAATCTAGTCTTTCTTTCCCTGCTCTGTTAATTCTGGACCCAAACTGTCCATTCATACTGTTGGTTTAAACATATATATACTGATAACATGTTCCATTAGATTATGAGCTTTTTTGAGGAAGATTGCCTTTTTGTCTTTTTTTTTTTTTGCATCCCTAGTACTTAGCACAGTGCCTGACACACATAGTAGGTGCTAAAAAATTTTTAGTGACTGATCCAAATGATATATATAGATAGAACATCTACTTATGTGTTATAATCTGGATAATAACTGCTATTGTACTTTAAGATCAACAGTGTTTTCTTCACCACAACTTTCTGAACTAGGTAGTATGAATATAGTTGGTTATCACTGTGTTTTTGTTGTTGTTCAGTCATTTTGGTTATATCTCACCCTTTGTGACCTCATTTGTTATTTTCTTGGCAAAGATACTGGAGTGGTTTACCATTTCCTTCTCCAATTTATTTTACTGATGAGAGAAATGAGGCAAATAGGGTTAAGTAACTTACCTAGGGTCACAATTCTAGTAGGATTTGCACTCAGGTCTTCCTAACTCCAGGGCCAGCACTCTATTTACTGAGCCATTTAACTGTTCCACCCCTTTATTACAGAGAGGTAACAGATTCAGAACTGAAATGGCTTGCTTAGTGTCACACAGCAAGTAACTCTCATAGAAAAAGTAAATCAGTAACTTCTTCCCTTGGAGTTATGAATGACGCTATAAACTAGTAACAACTGTCTTCCAGGCTAAAAAATCTAGTTGTTTAAATCTGTGCAGCTTTTAGGAGGAATAGCAGTATTGATTTATGTACTGTAGTCAGATTGTCATTACATTAACCTCCTCTCACACTTAAAAAAAATCAGGACAGAGGATTTGCAAGAGTCAGGTTTTTTAATGGGATTTCAACCAAGGTTCATTTTTTGGAGATATAATAGTTAAAATAAATGTAATATGTAATGAAAAAAAAAGCCAGCAGCCACATGTTTCCACCGCCCCGCCATTTAGGCAGGGAGCCGCTTCATGAGATGGCCTGAGAGGGCAAAAAGGCTTTTGGGTATAGAGTACAGGCTGTGGACTGTTGGGATTTTTCACTTAGTAGGCTCTGAAAGTTTCTCAGGGTTAAGGGAAAAGTTTTACTGCTGCTTTCCCTGACTGCTCTCTCTGGTGTTCCACCTCCCACTTAAGTTAATGCTAGAGACATGTGGGGGTTCAGGAAAGGCCTTAAAGAAAGAGCAGACTTCTGGGAGTAAGAAAAGGCTAACTTTCCTAATTTATTACAATAATTAATACCTTCTAATAACAACAACAACAAAAAAGACTGAGCTGAATTTAAGTTCCTCCAATACTCTGGAATTCTGGGTTGCAGAGATAGGAATTCTGGGCTGCAGAGATAGTCCCTTGTAGGGACTGGGTAGTTTACCCCGAGGCAAGGAGTGAGGAGGGTGAAAGTGTTCCTCAGGTGAAAGCCCTGAGAGGCTAATTGTTATTAAACAAACAAACAAACAAACAAACAAAAAAACACCTGGTTTACCAGGCTGCAGCAAGCAATGGCTATCCAGTTGTTTTCAGTTTAAGAGAAGAAAAAAAAGGATTTAGAACTTACCCTTCCATGCAGGAAAAACTAGGTGTTTCTGATTGGCTTTTCGGTATCAGACTTTGGTCTATTTTGGCTCTACCATCTTAGAGTAGAGTAAAAACACTAAACTCCAGAATTAGCTACTAATGAACAGGACTTAAGGAGAGTAAAATGCGAAGAAAATTGGAAAAGATTGAGGGTAATGGTCAAACCTTTGTGATCTGCCAAATGTAATAATGAAAATAAATGTAATATGTAATAATTAAAATGCTACATGTAATATTTAGAAATTGATTTTGTTAAATAATATTAGTAAAAAAATGTTGTGGTTGCCGTTTATAAAGTTAACTCTTAAGTCACAAGGATGATAGTAGCTTTTAACAATTTAATATAAACGTAGTATAAGAAAGAAAGAAGGAAAGAAGGAAGCAGAAAATTATTTCCTAGGCTACCACTGTAAAGTCTGATCTGTAGAATTTCAGCTTGCTCCCCGACAAGGTTCCAATCTCCACATAGAAATCTGGTAGTTTCTTTATTTTATTTTCTTTCTTTATTTTTTAAAAACCCTTATCTTCTGCCTTGGAGCCAATATGCAGTATTGGCTCCAAGGCAGAAGAGTGGTAAGGGTAGGCAGTGGGGGTCAAGTGACTTGCCCAGAGTCACATAGCTGGGAAGTGCCTGAGGTCAAATTTGAACCTAGGACCTCTCTTCTCTATGCCTGGCTCTCAATCCACTGAACAGCCAGCTGCCCCCTGGTAGTCTCTTTAGAGCAAGAGTCTTTCCAGCCCAAGAGGTTGTCTTCCTCCCAAGCCAAATGGAAAAGAAGAAACAATCCCAGAAAACTCACACCAAAGACCTCCATCTCCTCTATGGTCTCATCTTTTATAGCCCTTTTCTCCATGTCCCTTCCTATCTCTCTCTGAGACATCACATCTCAGGAACCAATCCAAGTCTCTCTGACCTGGACTCGTAACCCTTAGTTCTAGATCATGTTCCTAGGACTCTTAATCTATGACCTCTGTTTGGAGTGTTTCAGCCACATTAATGGGATGGGTTGGATGAGAAGAAAATTCACCACACTGGGAGAAAGGGATTCCCTTTACACAGAGACATGCTTAGTCTGTCTCAAGTCATTTTTGAGGTTTGTTAGGTCATCATGAGGTGGCCAGAGGCAGGGTCGAAGCAAAGCTGGTAGCAAGCAATGGGGTGAAAGGAGAAAAGAAAATCAGGAGCTTTCAGAGACTTTTCTAAACTTTGAAAATAGCACCATGCCCTGAAATACTCGAAAATTTTGGAGAATTGTGTTCAGGTCTAGATGCCATGTTTTAAGAAGGATACTGATAAAATAGGGCAAGGTCAGAGAAGAATGTTCGCAGATTTCATGGCATTGTAGATTTTGGAGGAACCATGTTTTATGATCTTCTGAGTAATAAAATGGAAGCCCAAAGTGACTGGTCTAGAATCACATAGCTGGGTAAGTGATTAATCTGGAATGAGAACCCCAGTCTCTTGACTTCCAATCCATTGTCCTCAATGATTTATTTAAAATTATAGGTTTCATAAATGAGAGCTTGGGCTGGCCCCTAATTTAAAAGCAATGATTGGAATCTCCCACTGAAAGCAACAATTTAAAGAGTGGTTACAAAATATTTGTCCTATCTGTATTTATGGACACTATAAAAATAATAAATTTATTCTTTTTCTAGAGCAAAGTTGAAAACCATGGATTATGAGGAACTATTGGAGACAGTGAGAATGCTTAATTTGAAAATGAAGGGCTTAGATAGATGGGATGACTGTTTTCTTTCTGGAAGGCTATTAACTTATCTATTGTTGTTCTAGAGTACAGAGCTAGAATGGAGTTACAGCCAAACAGATTGTAACTAAATATGTAGAAATTCTGAATGTTATAAGCAATGGACAGTTTCCTATCATTGTCAAGCAGAAGCTAGATGGCCACATTTTGGGATTGTTGACCTCTGAGGTAGAACAGGGACTCTTTGAAGACAGGAATTGATTTCATATTTGTCTGTATATCCAGCCTGTAGCACAATGCTTGACTAACAGTTGAGATTTAATAAATTGCTGGGTTTTTGAATTTTTAATTTAATATGATTCTACAATTAAGAGCAGGGCCAAAAATCCTCAGCAAATACACATTACTTTAGTTTTCGTACATGTACTTTAGTTTAATTCATGAGTAGAGAGGAGGAAAAAGAAACAAAATGAATAGAAGGGAGGAAGAGGACAAGAGATGTATGAAAGATAGACACATAGAATGCCTTTAAATAAATATTCACATGGTCCCACTATGAGTTATATACAGTTTTACCCACACCATCAGGAAGGCCTGGGGCCTATCTTCCTCTCTGTCCTGGATGGTGTGGACTTGGACAAGTCACTTTTATCTGTCTATAAAATGTGAATAAATAATTCCTTCCCTCTGTTACATTTATGGTGAGACTTCAATGGAGACAGGTGGAATCTAACTGAAAACTGTAAAGTGTACAGTAGCAAGAGTGGCATATACTTATAGCCAGCACTGGATAGGATTAGGCTGACTGATATCAAGATCACACATATAAATTTGAGAACTGGCTGATGTTTGAGGGTCCCTAGAAGGGAACCCTAGAATCTCAGAGTGGAAAATGACCTCAAGAAGCTATCTACTTCTGTCTGTTCCTGAATAAGAATCCTCTTTTCTTCATCCCTGACAAACCAGCAGGCCTCAGTTATGGACAAGGAAACGAGGGAAAAGATGAGAAGCTAAAACATTTAAAAAAGAGATGAAGGAAAGGAAACTTGGAAAAAGAGGAAAAAGAGGAAAGAATGGACATAGGCTGCATAGAAAGAGTGTCTCCATATTTATCAGGTCATTCACCAGCCTACTATGGACCTCCCCTAAAAGAAAAGTAGATATTGCTTCCCCTTACCCTATTAAGGTAGAAAAGTGATTATGCCCAAGATTAAGCAACTGGTTAGGCAGTTAATTATTCATAAAAAATTTGAGTGTGTACTGTGTGTGAACCACTGTGCTAGATTCTAGAATGGACCCAGATATCCTTGTTCCCAGATTAAACTCTAACTCTGACTCTATGTCTCTCTGTCTTTCTCCTATACTCTCTACCTCCCCACACTCCCTTCCCTCTCTTGGTCATTTGATACTTGGTCATTTGTGCATGTTAGTGGCAACTTCTAGGAATAAAGCCATTGATGTTTTTAATTAGGGTACTTTCTGAGGCTGGCACCACAAATGTAATTCTGCAGATTGGCAGCTCCCTAAATATATGATGTGTGGTATTAGAGGAAAGACTTAAGTGCTAAAAATACTTATAAATATGCATGCTTGTAAATGTTGAACAGCTTACTCCCCCCACCTCCACCCCAGGAATTTGTGTTTGGGAAAGAAGAAGATGCTTTTGGGGAACCAATAGTGACTCATGTTTTAGAGGAAGTTTTTCTTTTTGAGAGAAAGAGAAAAAGGCATTTCCTGCCTTTCTCCTTGACTCTGTTATGTTTTTGACGTTGTAGTAATGATTATCACCTATTGTATTTGGAAAAGGCTCTATACATTGTTCCAAGTACTTCTATATTCTTTGTCATTTGTGATCTTCACAGTATGTGATCTATAAGCTAGGTATTACAGGTAGTGATGTTTCCAGCTGACAGAGAAGGCTACTGAGGCTTGGAGCTATTTGTGAATGATTTATCTGAATGGCAAAACCAAGACAACTGAAATCTGGGTCTCCTCACTCTCACTCAGCATTTTCTATAGCACCTCATCAATAACAATCTGCATAAGGGATACAGCCCGCCTCCATACAAACTTAGCCAATTTTTTTCAAGACTTCATTGCTTATTTGTGTCCCTGAGATCTGTGATGTCACAGAATCAATTTTTAAATTTCCTGGTCCATGATTTATTGGTTCAGTCATTTTTTAGTTGTGTCAAACTCTTCGTGATCCCATTTGGGGTTTTCTTGGCAGATATACTGGAGTTATTTGCCTTTTCCTTCTCTAGCTTATTTGACAGAGGAAGAAATGGAGGCAAACAAGGGTTAAGTGATTTGTCCAGTCACACAGTTAGTGTCTGAGGCCACATTCGAATTTAAGAGGAGTCTTTCTGACTCCAGGCCCAGTTCTGTATCCATTCCACCTAGCTGCCCCTCTATGATTTATACACCTTTTTATACTTTAAATTCTAGAAACATTAAATGAATATTGATTGATGTGGCATTATACAGTATTGGGAGGAACTGATGTATAAGAACACAATCTTTGGGATTAGAAAACCTGGGTCTGTATCACTTCTGCCACCAAAGAATTACAAGTAGTGGCACAACATTTCTGACCCTTAATTTCCTCTTCTATAAATCGAAGTGGGTTGGACTAGCTAGTTCAAGTTTCTTTTAGCACTGAACTTGAGGTCTAAGTCACTTAATTTTGCTGGGTCTTAGTTTTCCAGTTTATAACATGGGGATGATGCTTTTCATTTTTATCCTCATGGGGTGATTGAGGATCCAATTAAAGGTAGGTCAGATTTCTTTGAAAGGGAGTAAGTGATAAATATCATTATATTTGGGGAATTACTTTAATGTACACTACATGGTTATTGCTACTGTTTTCTCTTTATGGTTAGGCAGTATAATTTGGTTCAATCAGAGCTAGCTTTCTTCTGAATGTCGCCTCCTCAGAACAAGAGGGAATAACCAAGAACTCATTGCGGGTAAATATGTTAGAACCCATTTCACAAACTTATGGTGTAAGTAAGACTCTAGATTCATATCAGCTTTCTAAGGCCTTCTGTATTCCAGTGAGAGGTATGTATATAATGTGATCTATCCTTTAATAGCTGAGTATTTTTTAAAATTCAAAGATATTTTACTTTCCCAATTATATGTAAAAATAAATTTCAAAATGTTTTCCAAAATTATAAGATCCAAACTGTCTCCTTCCTTCCCTCCCCTTACTCAGAGCTGGTAAGCAATTTGATTTGGGCCATATGTGTATTATCTTGAAAAATACACTTCCATATTGGTCATTGTTGTAAAAGCACACTTAGACAAAACCATAACCCCCAAATAAAACTGTAAATACACTGATGTGAAAGAGGGGGTGCTTTGATCCATATCTATTTGACTCCAATAGTTCTTCTCTGAAGATGGAAAACATTCCCCCTCATGAGTCCTTCAGAATTGTCTCAGATCATTATATTGCTGAGAGTAGCCAAGTTTTCAGTTGATCATCATAAAATATTACTTTTTTACTGTGTACAATGTTCTCCCTGTTCTGCTTATTTCCCTTTGCATCAGGTCATGTATATCTTTCCACTTTTCCTGAAATCGCCTTCCTTATAATTTCTCATAGCATGATAGTATTCCATCACCAATATGTACCACAATTTGTTCATCCATTGCTCAATTGATAGACATCCCTTCAGTTTTCAATTCTTTGTCACCACAAAAAGAACTGATAAGCCAAATGTTAAGGTTCATAATTATAAGGATTTTCTGTGTTTGAAATCAGTTTAAAATTATATTGATTTAAACCTTGAAATCAGGATTTTTTTTTGGTCCATTTATGACTCATTCCTTTACCTAAGCAACTTGCTTATGCTCAATCTGGGACTCAGGCCCAGGTCATCTGACCTCAGTTCCAGAGTCTTTCTACTATACATCATTATATGCAGAACAGTGTAAGAGACCAGTTCATTGTTTGTTACATATTTCTCTTAGAAGGTGGGTACAGGAAGGAAAGATCGTTGCCAAAACTTATTTCAAGTCCAATTTCAATTTGACTTGAATGAGGAACCTTTTCAGCTTTATCTCTGATTAAAAGCAAGGTAGCATGGTGCAATGAGTTTCTGAAGTTAGCAGATAGGAAGAAATAGTTTCTGGTCCAAGCTTTGTCACTTGCTACCTGTGTGGCTCAGGGAAGGTACCTTACCATTCTGGGCCTCAATTCCGTCAACTATAAAATAAGGAGGAAGGTTGGGCTAGATGATTTCTGTATTCTAAAGTACTGTGCTTTTATGCCTAAGGATGTACCACATAATACATTGAATTCATTTATTCCAAAGTCTGAATTTCATTTGTGTTCAGTTTCTGGAGATCCTGTCAGAAACTTGTCTGAGAAAGGAAGGAAGGAAATTAGAATTTTTTAAGAACCTTATTTGATCTTCACAACAACTCTGGGAGCTAGGTGCTATTATTTTTCCTACTTTACAGATGAAAAAACTGAGTGCATCCCCCAATTAATAAATGGGCAAGGGACATGAATAGGCAATTTTCAGATAAAGAAATCAAAACTATCAATAAGCACATGAGAAAGTGTTCTAAATTTCTAATAATTAGAGAAATGCAAATCAAAACAACTCTGAGGTATCACCTCACACCTAGCAAATTGGCTAAAGTGAAAGAAGGGGAGAGTAATGAATGCTGGAGGGGATGTGGCAAAATTGGGACATTAATGCATTGCTGGTGGAGTTGTGAACTGATCCAACCATTATGGATGGCAATTTGGAACTATGCTCAAAGTATGCCTTTTGATCCAGCCATAGCACTGTTTGGATTATACCCCAAAGAGATAATAAGGAAAAAGACTTGTACAAAAATATTTATAGCCGCACTCTTTGTGGTGGCAAAAAATTGGAAAATGAGGGAATGTCCTTCGATTGGGGAATGGCTGAACAAATTGTGGTATCTGTTGGTGATGGAATACTATTGTCCTCAAAGGAATAAAGAACTGGAGGAATTCCATGTGAACTGGAGTGACCTCCAGTAATTGATACAGAGTGAAAGGACCAGGAGAACATTGTACACAGAGACTGATACACTGTGGTACAATCGAACATAACAGACTTCTCTACCAGCAGTAATGTAAGGATCCAGAGCAAGGCTGAGGGACTTATGAGAAAGAAAACTAGCCACATTCAGAGGAAGAACTGTGGGAAGAGAAACACAGAAGAAAAACAACTACTTGAACACATGGGCTGATGGGGATATTATTGGGGATGTAGACACTAAATGATAACTCTAGTCCAACTATCAATAATATGGAATTAGGTCTTGATCAATGATACATTTAAAACCCAATGGAATTGTGTGTGAGCTAAGGGAGGTTAGGGGGTTTGGGGGAGAGGGAAAGATCATGAAATATATAACTATGGGAAAATATTTAAGAGAAAATTAAAAAGAAAAGAAAAAAAAGAAAAACTGAGGCAGAAGTTAAACGACTTGTCAAGGGGCACACAGTAAGTCCCTGAGGCTGGATTTGAACTCAGATCTTCTTGATTTCAGGTCCAGCTTTCTGTCTATTGTACCATCCACCTGCCTCTGTGAAGGAGTGAAATGCAAAAAGACTTACCACACATAAGAAACCTTGTTAAGTGAATGCATCCCTTTAACTCTGGGAACAAATATGAAGCAATACTGAAAAGTGGTAGAAGCAAGAGTTTACAATTTCCTCCTCTTAATAGGTTTTATCAGTGAATTTCTGCCCTCCATCACTTTGAATTCTCATCCCAACTATTAATTAAATAATTTATTGTTAATTAAATAATCCCAAATATTAATACACGAATAATTATCACTTCTCATTTTAGAGGAAGAAAGGATGTTAAGGCTGATGATGTTATTAAAAAGAAGTGGCTTGGTGGAGATTAGGCCTACCCTTAGCTGAAAGTTGTTCTCCTTCAGACCTGTTTTTGTTGCCTCCTAAACCCCTTGTCATTGAATTGCTTTTCTGGCATGCCCTACTCTTCATGACCCTATTTGGGTTTTCTTGGCAAAGACACTGGAGTGGTTTGCCATTTCCTTCTCCACTCATTTTATAGATGAGAAAACTGAGGCTAACAAGGTTAAGTTACTTGCCCTCCAAGGTCACACAGCTAGGAAGTGTCAGAGACCAAATTTTAAGCCAGGAAGATGAGTCTTCCTAACTCCAGATCAGAAGCTTTATCTACTCTGCCACCTATCTAGCCCCTCTAATGCCTTTAGGTAATGTGTATTTTAGTTGTCTGTGGAGGTGTCTCAAGGTCTTATTAGACTGTAAGGATGAGAGGGGCAAGGATTGGTTTTGTGTTATTAAAACTTGATAGTTCTTCCATGTCTAGCACAGGATTCTGCCCACTTTGTTATTCTTGAATGAATGAATCTCAGTTTTAGTTCTATTTCTACCATTGTGAGACCATGAACAAGTAGCTTAATTTTCTTAGAAACTCACTGGAATTAATTTTCTGAGCAGCTACCTCTTATTGTTGTGATGATGTGATGATGGAAACGAAATAATGGATGTGGAAAAAAGTCTGGAGAAAAAAAATTTTTTTAAGGTTTTTTAACCTTACCTGTACCAATAGGAAGCATTAGGTTAAAATTGGAAAGCATAATTAGAAAAAAACCCACAAAACTAAAATAAGTGCATCTATAATCCAACTAAAAGGATTTGAAAACCTCATAATAGTTTTTTAAGTCATCTTTTAAGAAATTATGTACCAGCAAAGTGTTCTTTCTTTTCTGGGTCTTTGTAGCTCTGGGCCTCCTAAAGGACACCAATAAATCACTTTGTTATCAGACTTTCACTTTCCTTCCTAAGCTCTTCAATGTAATAGACTCCTCTTGTAGTTGAAGGCCCCTTGGCATGCTTTCAGAAAAATTGGAAGGAGGGGGAAAGAGCAGATTAGGAAGTTTGTCTGTGTTTATGTATCAGTGAGGACTAAGGGATCATTCTCCAATTTGCCTATGCCTTAAAGGTTAGTGTGTTTAATTAGCAATTTATAGGTGCACCATTGAATAATTTAGAATGAACAAAGAGTTAGTTTTGTCCCACATGGCCCATTGGGTACTTAGTGTAAGCCAAATATAAATACTATACCAAGGAACCTTGTATGGCCTACAATTTAATGACTTCTATTTTATATTTTATTTCTGATTTGTTTGCCTAGCCTAGATCGTAAGCCCTCTGGGCAGCAGCTCTCTTTATGCCTTGTATATATAACTGAGTCCATTGGTGCTTTCCAAATGGTAATCATGTTTGCTACCTTACAAGTGAGTCCAAACAGATGATGGGCAGATTGGGCTTGATTTATGCTTTTGACCTCAACATTCAAACTGTATATTTTCTCTTCCCCCATCTCTTCTGACCCCTCCTGCTTCATTTTTTCCTTCTTCTCCTCCTCCTTTAAATCTAAAGATGTGCTTAACTAGATTTAAATACCAGTGAAACTGTCTTGTGAATTGGTTCCTTGCATAGGGTGATGATAGGGAAGGGAGGGAGAAGAGGTTTAAGGAGGCTTTCTTCCTTTTCCTAAGTTGCTCTAGTATTTCCCAAAGTGTCTGTATAAACTAAATTAGGAATTAATTTTGCAGTCATCTCTTTGCTCTGGGTTTCTACTGAGCTAAGAGTCCTGAATAATTTAAAGTTTAAAATGATAAAATTATAGACTTTTAGAGCTGCAAGTGGGAGAGCCTTTGAGATCATCTCACTTAACTTTATTTTACAGATGTCGATGTGGAATCTAGAAGCCCCTAAACTTGTAGCCTAGAAAGATTTGGTTGGCTCTAGTGCCATGTTGGTGAAGCCACAGCACATATGCAGAGCTGGCACTCAGGGAGCTCCTCAGTACTCCTCTTCCCAGTGCCCTAGGACATTTCTTGCATGTCCCACCCCGCGGTCCAGCTGCCCCAAGCCAGCACTTTCTCCCTCAACTCTCACTGGTAATGGACAGGGAGTGGCTCACTGACAGTTTTAATTTGCCCTCTGGGCACTGGAACTGGGAAAAGGTTCTCCAACCCTACTCTAGTGGGATGTATTTACTGAGTGCCTCTGCTTTCCTAAGAACTGTTTTGTGTTGTGGGTAAAACAACATTAACAACAACAAAAAATTAGAATAATCTGTCAACCTTGAAAAACACAGAACCACCAAAGTAGTTAGAAAGAACAAGTCTTTAATGAGGACAAGGAATACACTGCTCTAATCGGCCCCACACAGAGTCATGGGCAAGATAACACACAGAGCCAAGCTCTGGACACTGGGAACAACATCTCTGGGAAAAAGTACCTTGAAAGGAGATTGTCCCATGAGCTGAAGAACTTGGGATCTTATATACATTCTGGGAATGAAGGACTGGAATATTCAATTGGTTGGTTTACAATGGAGACTAAGGAAGGATGATTCCAGCCTAGTGCTGGACTTCCTGGGAGAGGTCTATGATGCTAAGGAAGAAACTTCTTAGACAAAATGTTACTTAATATTTGATTTTATCTACTAATTCTATCTAAACTGAGATCATTGGATACTTATTTTTTTGTTTATGTATTTATTTATTGTTCAGTCTAAGATAAGGTCAGTCTGGGAGTTCCCTTAAGGCAAGTTCAAAGGACAAAGGCAAGATTGAGAGTTCCATAAAATCAAGCTGCCAAGTCCTTACTTTCAATGACTAAATAAATGGAGAATAATTTGATAAAACACTTGTTATGTCCCATACACTGCTAAGAGCTGGACTGTCAATATAAGCAAGCCAAATCCTATCTTTAAGGAGTTTACATCCCAAAGAGGAAAGGCAACACATATAGGAAAGTGGTGGGTTGGGAGAGGAGTGTTTTGCATAGAAAGCCAGAGTAAATGGTGACTGGACTCCCAGGGCCATTGATTGGCCATTGATTGGCATGTACTTACCAGGAATGGTAGAACTGATTTGATTACTGTTCTCAGAGCTCAAAGGGTGGGGCAGGCTATGTGTGAGATATGGAATGGTTAGGAAATGGTGAGACTGGCCTGAGATAGGAACAGATCAGATGAATGCTCAACAATCAGTAGCTGGAATCACCCAGATGGGACTTTCTTTTTAGTTGGAGCCCTGAGACAAATACATGCGGAATGATTAGAGCAAGAAACAAAGTAATCAGAGCTATCTGCATACTTGTGAGGTAGCACAAGTTATAAATGATGTACTTATAAAATTATAAGGTAACCAATGCCAGTTAATAGTGGCAACTGTTTAACAGCTGGCTTTTGGAGTAAGGTTTAAAGCTTGCCTCAGAGACAAGCTTTTGTATTGGGGAATGTGTTACCACAAAGTCTTACTCTTACATAGAATGCATTAAAACTGAAGATTCAGGAATAATGAAGTCATCAGGTTTAGGTAGAATGAATTAGAGAAGGTGTTTCCTTGTGGCATTGGCAGACAGGACTGACTGGGCTGAGCCTTGAGGCTTGTAAGAACTTGTGGTGGGACGTGCCCAGGATTCTGAATCATTGCTGCTTCTCCAGGAGGCTGAATGGTCAGGTTCAGACTTGGCTTTCTGTCTGTCAACATCAACTCCCAGTCCTGAGGGAAAGGAAGCAACAGTTCCTTTTGAGAACAGGTGGAAGTGTCACAAAGGAGATAGATGCTCCTTCATGGGATTATGGAACTGGGAAAAAACTTCAAACACTTCTCATCCATCCTTCTGCCTTTAGATGGGCAGCTCCTTGAGGCTTCTGACTATTTTGGGTCCTCAGTGTTTAGCATAGTGCATGGCACCTCATACCTACTTAATGAGTGTTTGCTGATTTACTCTAAGAGGTTTAGAATAAGAGCCTTATTCTAACCCTCCTTCACTTAAGTGAATTAGTTGAAAATAATTTATGACTTTAGAGGCATCCTAGCTGCCTAACCCTGGGAAAGTCACTTAACCCCAATTGCCTAACCCTTACCATTCTTTTGCTTTGGAATACTTGGTATACTGGATACTTAGTATAGATTCTAAGACAGAAGGTAAAAGTTAAAACACATACACATTTATGGAGCCTCTAATTTTTAGAGCACAGGACTCAGCACTGTTTAATATTAGCATTGCCTCCAAACATCTATCTCTTTTGTACTGTTTTTGCTTATATAGGTATATGTCCTCCTCCCTCTCTCCTCAAATGTAAAAGTCCTTGAGGACAGGAATTGTTTCACTTGCAACTTCATATCCCCCTGCTTCCTAGTACCATGCCTGGTAGGTATATAGGAAGTGCTTAACAAATGTGCTTTAATTAATCAAACATGGTCATTGCCCTTGAGGCACTTACAGCATTTCTAAAAACATATATATATATATATGTATATATACATATATATATATTTATTTTTTTGCTATTTTGCATGGAAAGATAGTACCTTGCACTTAGGCACACATCTAGAGATTTACAGGAAACGATGAGTGATAAACTAATTTTGGGTTTTTCTAAATAATGTAACAAAGTCATTATCTAACTGGAAAAATACTGTTTTGAAAGAGGAGTTAGCAATAATTCTAAATGTGCTTAAGGGACCCAGTTAACTTCTTTAGTTTCCTAATACCTTTTCCAGAGAGGCTTCTTTCTTTTTTTATGTTCAGTTAAAAATGGTTATTTAAGGGGGCAGCTGAGTAGCTCAGTGGTTTGAGAACCAGGCCTAGAGACGGGAGGTCCTAGGTTCAAATCTGGCTTCAGACACTTCCCAGCTGTGTGATCCTGGGCAAGTCACTTGACCCCCATTGCCTACCCTTACCACTCTTCTGCCTTGGAGTCAATTGACTCCAAGATGGAAGGTAAGGGTTTAAAAAAAATGGTTATTTAACTTGATCAGTACATGGATTCTAAATAGTAGAGTATGATACCTTCAACCTCATTTCTTTGTAAATGAAGACCATAGGCTTATATTTACAGGTGATAAAGCCTAACTCCCTCATTCTATAAGTGGGGAAGTTCAGGTGCAGAGAATTAAGTGAGTAGCCTAAGATCACATAGCTAGTGTCAAAAGACAGGATTTAAATCCAAATTAGTGCTAGGTTGTATAGTGAGGGCATCTACTGTATCAAAGCAGTTTGAATATAACACTATGTACGTTAAAAAGACAACTAGGTGGTACAGTAGATAGAGTGCTAGGAAATCCGAGTTTGAATTCTTCTTTAGACATTACTCATTGTGTAAATCACTGAACTTCTTACAGCCTCTGTTTCCTTATCTGTAAAATGGTCTAATCATCTACCTCACAGGTTTGGGATGGGATTCAAATGCAATAACATATGAAACATGTTACAAAATTTTAAGATGCTACAGAAATGCAATTGTTATTTTCTATGATATTTTATAGACATTACTCTTTCATATTTGAGGAAGGAGAAGGAATAAACATCTATACAGTGCCTGCTAAGTGTTAGGTACTGTGCTAAATGCTTTTTACAAATATCTTATTTGATCTCTTGTTAACCTGTATTTTGTTTATAGCTGGAGATGGAAATATCATAGTTAAGAGTAGTTAGCAATTTTATTAATTATCTTTCTACTCATACTTAGTTCTAAGTTTATGTTTTGTATTCATTAGAAATGTTTTCATATGAAAATCTTAAGTTTTTAGCTCATGTTTTGGTATGCAATTCAGATATGTTTGTGAGACACAGTGTAGTCACTAATAGTCAGTAATAAATATACATTGTTAGGTAAATATGAAGGTTTTTAATGACTTATTTGACTGAAAACCAAATGGGATTATTAAAAAAAACTAGCTGTAGTTCCTTTTTATTGGTCTGTATTCTCTTTACTGTAGATTACTTGGCACAATTGTTGGTGAAGTAGTACAGAATAGATTTTTGGAGTGGTACAATCCTTTAAATTTGGTGAGCTCTGTGGCTCAGTTCAACTCTCAGAGTTTTAGTGAAGTGCCATATCATGTACTTGACTCTCTGTACCTATGACCATGTTATATCTTTTCCTCCTCCAGGAAACCATAGGCCTCAGCTTGCTAGTTCCCCAAACCAATATTCCTGTGGGAAAACCACAGGTCTTCATTGCATCCTTTCACCTTCCCTGATAATCACACAGCAACCTTCTAATACAATTCTTCCAGAAACAGCATACTTGCCTGTGCTCTTTTGGGCCTTTTTGCTTAGAATTCTTCCCAGGCATGATCTTGATAGCAGCACCTATATTTCACCTTGGTCTCCCTCCATCAACTATGACCCTTTTCACTCCATGGCATTATTCCCTTACAATGCCTTCATATTGGGAATTCTTAGCTTGAACTCCTTAGTTCATTAGCCAGTCTGAATTGTTATTTCTTGTTTCTCTAATCTGCTTCTCCAGCCTTCATTTTGACCTCTCAGTCTGAGCCTAAATAGGGACATCTCTTCATTATCCTAACTTTACCCAGAAACCTTTCCTCAGCCCCGTTGGCCATAAGCCAGGAGATCTCATCCTCCCTGCTATAGCTCCCAGTGAGAAATTACATTTCTCTTTCAGGATCCTGAAGTCTCCACCTTGGAGTTGATCTTGGACCTTCACTTTTCTCTGAATCTCTACCTGCTCTGACCCTATTAGAAGCTGTCTACTCACTTCATCTTACTTCTTGATATGATTCTTTGAGTTAAAATCTATAAGTGTATCTTTCAGTCATTCTATTTCATGATAGATTTTACTACCTACTAAATTAGATTGTGAGCTTCTCAAAGGCAGGGACTGCTTTCTTTTCTTTCTTTTTTTTAAATATCCTGATAGTGCTGGGTATATGGTGGGTACTTAATCATTGTTTGTTTATTTTTTAAACCCTTACCTTTTTTATTAGAATTGGCACTAAGTATCAGTTCCAAGGCAGAAGAGCAGTCAGGTCTCAGCATTTAGGGTTGAGCGACCAGAGTTACATAGCTAGGAAGTGTTTGAATCCAGGACCTTCTGTCTCCAGGTCTGGCACTCTACTCTGAGTCACCTAGCTGTGCCCTGTAATCATTGTTTATTGATGGACTTACTAACGCTTTATGTTTTGCCATAGCCTCTTTCTGTCTCCCTTCCTCACTAAGTCTGGATCTTCTTCACTCCATGGCATTTCCCCTTAGACTGCCTTCTTGAATTCTGAGCTTGAGCTCCTTAGGAGACCTGCCCTTAGATCAGGGGTCGGCAACCTTTTTGGCCATGAGAGCCATAAATGCCACATTTTTAAAAATGTAATTTCATGAGAGCCGTACAGTGCTCATAGTGTGCGCTCCTATAACAGTGTCTGAAAAAAAAATTGAATTTATGGCTCCTGCAGAAAGAGCCATACGTTTCCGACCCCTGCCTTAGATGCTCACTAATGATTGAGTTTAACTCATGTGTAGATCTATAGTTAGACCTTTTCCTTCTCTCTACCTCAATCTGATTACTTTTCTCATGCAACTTCCTGAGAGATTCTCTTGGCTCTCTCTCCACCGAGTGCAGATCCCAAAGACTACATTATTTTACAATCATAATAAAAATGTATAGATCTGTATATTTTCAACATGCTTTCGCTTATCTATCTGAATAATTGGATGGGCCTTGTTTTACCTCATTCTTATTCTGTGGTCTCCACAAGCAACTCTTAACACACATCTTGGTAGGCACTCTTGAGATAATTCAGAATCTAACTGTTTTTATTGCCACCCTCACCCTCATCTAATGTACCAATATCACAGATATTCTTTTTAAAAAAGCAACAAACCCTTGCCTTCTGTCTTAGAATCAATTTTATGTATTGGTTCCAAGGCAGAAGAGTGCTAAGTGCTGGGGAATGTGGGTTAAGTGACTTTCCCAGGGTCGCCCAACTAGGAAGTATCTGAGGTCAGATTTAAATCCAGAACCTCCTGTCCCTAGGCCTGGCTTTCAATCCATTGAGCCACCTAGCTGCCCCCCACAGAAATATTCTTTATCCTTACTGCCCTTCCCAAGCCAGTTTATGAAACTCCAAAACATTACTAGCACAATAATTTCAAAAACAGGTTCAAGTTGATTTCAGGTATTTTGTATCATGCTATGATATGCCTTGTGTCTACATATAAATGCTTAAATACCTTCCCAAGAGAGCTTTTTGTTATTATAGATAATTACTAAACAGTAGGAAGTATCTTGTGAATGTAGCTGTAACATAGATTTTGTTGTATCACCTGCTGGTGTCTGTGACTTATAGACTAAGATTCAGGAATATTTACCTTACATGGAAGGTAGATCTCATCCACATCATCTCTCTGCTTGTGTTAAAACAGGATTTTGCCTGAAATATGGTAGGCAGTTTGGGAGGCCCATGAACACTTCAGGGTTTTTTTTGCACCATTTAAGGTAGCACTTGGGTGGCCTAAAAATTAGATGGGAGTTCTAGTCTTGTTTGCTACTTAATGGCAGCGGTTGGCAATGTATGGCTCTCGAGCCATATCTGGCTCTTTTTGCAGGAACCATAAAGTTAATTTTTTTTCCAGGCGCTGTTACAGGAGTGCACACCGTGAGCACTGTACGGCTCTCATGAAATTACATTTTAAAAAATGTGTCGTTTATGTGTTTTGATACTCAATTCTTGTACAAGAAGCCCTAGAAAGTTAAAACCAACTATGGGCATACTCTACTTAAGATGTTTGGCCATAGTCCTCCATACTCAAAGAAGCGCAAAATGACATGACTATGTGGGGGGGGGGGGGTCAGTGCACAATGTGTCAGATCAGAAGTCTCTACCAATGGTGGGTTACAGGTAGTTTTTATGAACATTTGGGAAGGAGATGTCTCTAAATTTACATAGAATGGTACAGTAGAAGGATCCCTGGACCTAATGAAAAGAATTGTGATTGAATCTTTACTAACTCAGCCAGTGATTATGTAATCTTAGGTGAACCACTTCCCTACTGTAAGTCCCACTTTCTTCCTTTGTAGAGTAGAGAGGGTGGATTAAATTATGGCAAAATTCCATTTACATTCTTATTCTGTAGTCTGATCTCAAGAATATTATTCCTGGGCACTCACTGTTCCCATTTCTATTGTTTCCTTAGCATTCTGTTTTCATAGAGTAATTAATGACATAAAGTATGAGGTTAGCTTTTACTAGATGTTTTTATGAGTTTCGGAGAATTCCCTTTTGCACTTCTGAAGCATGTGCTACTGCTGTTCATGGGGAACTGATTAATGTCAATGACTCCCCTGATTCTTGTAGATCTCCATCTACTTTTGGCTCCATTCTTTTTCTGCCTGATGGTTGAAACCTAGCACCATTGCCAATAACCAGCTCCTGGCTTTAGACTTGGTTGAGATAACTGCTACTTCTGCTCTCTTGGGTCTTCCTTTGCCCTAAATTAAAAACCTTCAAACCTAGTCTAATCATTCAGAGATGCCATAGTATAATTCTGTTTATATGTGGAGAACCTAAATATTAATTTATAGAATTTTTAGATCCAACCAAGTACCACAGAAAACCATCTAATCCAACCTCATTAATGAGACTGAGGAAATTGAAGGAAAATGGTTTATTTAAGGTCACACAAATAGTGAATGGCAAAGCTAAAACCAGATTATAGGCTGTTTGCTTTCCAATCCAGTCATCTTCATGACACTACAAGTATTTTCAAATCTTTAAATCAATCCTGACACTATTGAAGAACAGGAAGAACATGATATAAAGAGAAGATCTAGTCCCTGCCTTCAAGGAGCTTACAGACTAGTGGGAGAGACAGACACTCCCAGAGATGATTCAGAGGACCAGGCAGAATAAAGAAGGCCAAAATGTTTGGTAATCCCTTGCTTAATTTAGATCAATAACAGCTCATGGAAACCATGAGTTCTCTTTAGGGAAGGCTTGCTTGTATATGTCTTGTCCTATTTCAAAGTATTTTTTGGTGATTAAAATTTGAAAGTGATCTTGACACTCTAAAGTACATTTAGACTTTTGAAAATTATTGGGACCCCCCTCCTCCCAAGGCCCCCCTTTTGATTATGCATATATATATATATATATGNTGACACTACAAGTATTTTCAAATCTTTAAATCAATCCTGACACTATTGAAGAACAGGAAGAACATGATATAAAGAGAAGATCTAGTCCCTGCCTTCAAGGAGCTTACAGACTAGTGGGAGAGACAGACACTCCCAGAGATGATTCAGAGGACCAGGCAGAATAAAGAAGGCCAAAATGTTTGGTAATCCCTTGCTTAATTTAGATCAATAACAGCTCATGGAAACCATGAGTTCTCTTTAGGGAAGGCTTGCTTGTATATGTCTTGTCCTATTTCAAAGTATTTTTTGGTGATTAAAATTTGAAAGTGATCTTGACACTCTAAAGTACATTTAGACTTTTGAAAATTATTGGGACCCCCCTCCTCCCAAGGCCCCCCTTTTGATTATGCATATATATATATGTATATATATATATATATATAAAGAGAGAGACTGACATTGATGTTTATCACATTAGAACTTACAACATCTTAGTTTTGTTATGAAAATAGTTTTGACTTTACAGACCCAGTGAAAGGGTATCACTGAGACCCAAGAATCTCTACAAACACTTCAAGAATCTAGCATTAGAATTAGAGAGACAATTTGGGTTAGAGACTGTGAATTGTGCTCTTCCAAAATTTAGATCTCCTTAATTCTCTTGTTTTTTTCATCATGTTTATTTCTTGCCCCTAGATTGGATTTGATGATTTTTCTTTCTTTATTCTATTAGACTATGGAGTCATAGATGGTCAGAACTAGAAGTCATCTACTATAACAACACTCTTACCTTTAGTACCAATCCTGGAACTCAGGCCTCCTGACTTCCAGTCTAGCTATGGTTTCCATAGTGTCACTTGTGAGACAAAAACAAAAATGGGCCTTCTATGAGATTGGGACCTTATTTGTTAGTGGAGTAGTTATATGGGGAGGAGATAATTGGAGATTCAGATCAGTAGAGAAGAAATGAAGCCAAATAAATTTTGTGCTTCCAAGTCATTTCTCTAACCTAGGAATATAAATATTCAGAACCTAGACACATAGAGAACAAAGAATTCCTGCTTTTATGGGGCCACAGACTCTGTAAAAAAAGATGCTCCTGATGTTTTCAATTCTTAATTCAGATTTCAGAGTTTAGACCAATTGCCCAGAAGGAAAGAGCCCAAATGACATAGATTTCTTAAGAGAGTGAAAATGATGGGGGTCAATATAGGATAATGAATTTACAGCTAGAAGGGACTTCAGATGCCATTTTGTTAAGCCCTCTCATTTTACAGATAAGGAAATGTAGAAGTTAAGTGGGTTGCCCATATCTCGAGGAAGCGGAAGTCAAGTAGATCCTGCTATTCTCTAACCCTTCTTCATCTGAAATTGACCTGTCAGTTCCTTTAGGTTCTAGAGGATCCCATAGTCAGTTTGCCCAGTTTGCTCAGCTACTGGGAAGAGTTCAAGGTAGCCTAGTGTGGTGGGAAGAGGTACTGGATAAGAAGTCAAAAGGCTTGGGTTTCCCTAATTATCTTAACATTTATGAGCCATGAAAGCCAGGGTGGTCAGTCACCAACTTGGGCCTATTTTCTAATCTTTAATCCTATCTTGTCTTCCTCAAAGATTAGTATGAGGAATAAATGAGATAATGGATGTTGACTACAAATGTTATGTGATATTAATGTAGATCATGGAATTTTATTGCTGCCCTGATGCAAATGTGGATAAATTATATATAAAAATAAAATTTCTCAAAATGATAGAACATTAATGAAATCCAGCCCTCTCATTTTATGGATGAATAAACTGAGGTTTGGAGAGATTAGTGGCAGAGGTTTGTTCATCTCCTCTCCAATGTGGTTGTCTAACTTAATAGTGACAGTAGTGTTGAGAATTTCAGGCCTTTCATGCTGACAGGAGAAGGTCAATATCTATTCTTTTTACATGGAGGGCTGATTTCCTGGGTTCCAATATTGTCTGTGTGGTTTTAAACAGCCCCAGTCTGTGCGGATGTGACACATTTGGGTTTCTCCCATACAAAACTGCTTCTTCTTATATGACTTTCTGAGCAAACGGTTAAACATATTTCTCTCCTCCTCAGCCCTCTCTCTTTATGAATGATGAGATTGCTGTCTTTTTGCTTTTATTCTGGGTGATACGTGGGGCAGTGAAAGATGCCTGCACCTGGGCTACTAATGCAATGCAAAAAGATTCCCAATATATCAAGAGCCTGCTCTTCAGGCAGACACAGCTGGTGAAGAAATAGGAGATGACAAGAAAAACTGAGAATGCTCACACTCAAGGGAGCTGCTCTGTCTGGCGGGAGTTAATGCCAAGGATTTCCCTCCTTCTTTGAAATGACAAGTCAAATGAATTTAAGTGTGGTGCAGACTCACTGTGCAAGACAAGGGATTGGGGGCGTGGGGGAGAAGAAGGAACAAGAAAATCAAAGCACTACATTTGGAGCTGGATTTGAATCCTGCCTTTATTGTTTACCAGCTCTTGGAGTTTTTGTTTCTCATCTCTGGAATTGTTCCCTTGTTGGTGTGGACTAAATTTGTAGTGTCAAATCTGAATGAAATGGATCCTTAGAAGGTGCATATTGGGTTAGAAAAGACACAGATGGGCATTATCTTTGTTGTAGTTTATTTTTATTTATTTTGTTAAACATCTCCCAATTATATTTTAATCTGGTTCTGCAGCATTTGGGGGCTTTGTAGGAGGCTGGCTGCAAGTTTGACACCTCTAGAATGGGTTATTTCTCTTTGAAAGAGATGATATCCCTTATCCCTTTATATTTTATTATCAAGTGATTCTAAAAGCAACAGAAATAATTCTGACGTTGGTGAGGAGAGACAAAGATGGCTTGGGGAGGGGATATATTCCTGTGTGTTTCTCTTTGAAATGTAATGGAATAAAATTAATGTTCTTTTCTCAAGTCACAGCAAAGGGCAAATTCAGCCCTGATTTGGTGTTATCTTTTGGAGGAGTTCGAGAGAGGATCCTGCAGGTTAGGATCACAAAGAAGAAAAAGGTTGAATCTTAGCATATTTGTTCAGGCTGTTCACTCACTGGGAAGGGGTATTTACAAGAGACCTTTAATCATCAGTGCCTTGGAAAGTTGACAATCTGGGTAGCTATGGGCTTCAGAAGATCTGCTGATTGCTGTGAGCTTGCCCAAATCATTTTTGTTATTAGCTACAGTTGTATGAGCACTGAATAAAAAAGTCATTGAAATGTGAAATGCCATCGCCTTAACTAGCTTGTTGTGAAAGCTAGATCTGTGCCAAGGGCACTTGGTTTTGCTCAGGACATTATTACAGTTTCATTGCTAGGTGATTGAATGGTGGCTGAACAGGGGTCAGACATAGGTGATACAGTGGGAACTAACTTGGAACATCTGAGGCTTTTCCTTAGGCATCAGCCTGGGGTAGTGGGTTTTGCTGCCTCTGCTGTGAAATTTTTACTACCTGACTTTGCTTCCTTTCCTGGTCCTGGGCTGCCATCCACTGAGGTCCCAGAGATGTCATATTTCAGGATTGCTTCCTACTGGGATGGTCTGCACCTATTGTGCCATGTGTGTAGGACCTTGTTCCATGTGGGAAGACTTGGGATCATCATGAGAAGAAGCTTGGTCCAGGGGAAGGAGAGAGCTCTGGTTTTGGTGTCATAAGATGTGAGCTTGAAATTTCACTCTGTCACTTTAATATCTGTATAATCTCAGGAAAATCTCTCAATCTGAGTCTGTTTCCTCATCCGTAAATGAGGTTTTGGGGCTAGAGACTCTAAGACCCCTTCGAGCACTAATACTATGATCATGGACTGGCAGCTGTCCTTCTTTCCCCATAGCAAACTTTTTTTGGGGCAGGAACTGCCTGTCTCACATCTCTGGAGCACTGAGCACACTCAATAAATGTTGGTCCTTTTCTGAGAACAGTTAATATTTCCTTTCAAATGAATAATCTGCCCTCCCCTGTTCTCTTGTCTCTCATCAACTGACTTAAGTGTTCTACCTTAGAGTCAGGGCGTGTTGAGGCACTTGGGTATCACACTAATTAGAACCTTGGAGCTGATTTAACTTCCCTTTACTTGGTATCCCCTGAGCACTAAGGAGAGCCTGCTCTTCCTTCTTGCTCCTTCAATCTCTGTGATTTAAAATTGCCTTCAGCTTAGGTGAAAACCCCTTTTTCCTGGTACCTGTTTTGTGTTTTCATCCCTTTCTGATTTATCTGGAGCAGGGGCTTTGCAAATTCCAGCCAAATAGCCAAATCCTACCTGCCTCCTTGTGTCACCTGAATGCTAGGTTCTTACATTTTAAAATATAAAACTTTATTGAAAAGTATAGAAATCATTTTTAGCTCTTGGGTTGTACAACAGTAGTTTAGTTTGCTGACTCCTGGTCTAGAGCTGTTCCCAAGCTGATTCTATTTTTCCTCTCCCTTTTTATTGTGTCTTCTGGGACCTTCCTTTATTTAAAAAAAATTCTAAACTTAACATACAACAAACATGAGCATTTCAAGATAAAAATAACAGAAAAAAGTATTGTATTCAACACTGCCAGCTTCGGTTATGTGTAGCTTTTAAAAAGTATTTAAAATTTAACAGAAATTGTTCTACCTGTTGTTGTAAGGAGGATTACCTAGTTATTATGTAGGAGACTTAACAGGAAGGGCTGGAGAATTCCAAATGGAATGGGGAAGGAGGAAGTGCTTTGCTCTCTGAGATGGACTCCATGGTGGTTGGGACAAGTTGTAACTGACCCTAGAAGACCTTAGAGCTAGTGGAGCTGTACCCTGATTCCCTGGGATCTTGGAGAGTGGTGAAGGTTGAAAGCAGAAGACATCAATCTTGCACTGTTTATAGCAACTAAAAAATTCCCTTACCTTCTGTCTTCATATCTATATGGTAAAGGCTAGACAAGTGGAGTTAAATGACTTGCCCAGAGTCACAAAGCTAGGAAGCATATGAGGTCAGATCTGAATCCATGTCCTCCCAACTTTAGACCTTGCTCTCTAGCCATTGGGCCACCTAGCTGCTCCTGTATTATCTTTTAAACTTTCTTCTGTTGCCTTTTGTATATTTTAAATCTTTCATCGATGCTTTTCTTTCTTTTGTTATTTCTACTGATATTGTTTCTAACCATCCCTCCCTCCCAGGCCACACCTAATTAACATTAAGGTATAGTCAAGCAAAACAAATCATTTTATCAGCTCTACCTAAAAAAGTCTGTCTGCTTCTCTTCCTCTATGCTAATAGGTTGGTGCCATGCTTTACTGTCAGTCTTCTGAGGATATTATTGGTCATTGCTTTGATCAGAGTTCTGAAGTCTTTCAAAATTATTTTCTTTTGTGTTGTTGTGGTAATTTGAATAAATTGTGCTCCTGGTTCTGCTCACTTCAATCTGTATCAGTTCTAACAGCTCTCTATTGTCGCCATAAAAGAGAGCTGTAGGATAATACATTTTCCTTGATAAAGATTATCATTATAATAACTAACATATAATAATAAAAAGTTTGCCCAAAAACACTTTACAACTTTTGCCTCATTTGATTCTTACAAGAACTTGGTGTAGTAGCTGCTATTATTATCCTCATTTTACAGATGAGGAAACTGAGTCTGCAAAGTTAAGTGACTTGGCCAGGGCCACAAAGTTAGTAAGTATCTGACTCAGAATTTGTACTTGGGCCTTCCTGACTCCAAGTCTAGCACTCTATCCATTTTCCTACCTAGACTCCTTCCATCTTGTTGATGTTCATTACAACATAGCTTCTGCCTGAAGAGACCACATCTCCTTAGGACACTTACTGGTTTTTCCAAGACTGGCTTTTCCTTCTCTCAGCATATCCCTTGACAAATGTGGCCAGGAGGAAGAATTGCTCTCCAGTGGTTCCCAAACTTTTTTGGCCTACCGCCCCCTTTCCAGAAAAAATATTACTTAGCCCCCTGGACATTAATTTTTTTTAAATTTTAATAGCAATTAATAGGAAAGATAAATGCACCTGTGGCCATCACCACACCCCTGGATCGCTGCAGCACCCACCAGGGGGCGGTAGCACCCACTTTGGGAATCACTGCTCTACATGTTACTGCCACCACTCTGTCTCACTAGCCTCACTTTTATGACCACTATATCTAGTCTATCTCAACTAGTCTCTCCCAACACCAAACTGAATTTGCCTCAGGTGTTGGAATTCCTTTATATGGTTTGGTGCAATTTACTACTGAGACTGACCCTGAGATTAGAAATGATGTTATAAATTCATAGCCTTCAGGCCATTCCCAGATTCTAAGATTGGTTCCTCCTGGCACTTAAGTCTGTTGTTTGTAAACCACTAGTGAATCTGTAAACAGCTGAATTAGACCAATTATTCTTCAGTGTGTAGGGAAAAACAAAAAACTTGTTCTGTGATTAGTGCAGCAAGCCCAGAGCCTGCAAGGCCCCCTGATGGATTTTTAACTGCTATGGGCTTATGGTATGATCTTTGATCTCTTAGTGTTTCCCATTTCCCATCTGAAAAATAAGGCAAACACTGGACAGGAAAAAACCACAGAGATCTTGGAGAAAACAAGCTTTTAATGTGAAGCAGTGTTTGTGAAATGGCAATTCCATGTATTAAATCCATGCAGGGTTTTCAGATTATTAAGCAACTCCTTACTAATGCCTACTGCCTCTCTAACTTAGAGGTTCGTAGCCAGATGGACACGTGCATTGTAAGAGCAGGAAGGGACCATAGAAAATAATGGAGCCCAACCTCTTCACTTTATAGATGAGGAAACTTGTCCTGTCAGAAACTGGATTCGGGAACAATGGCAAGTCCTTTTAGGTTTCTATTTTGAGCAATAATGGCATTTATAGACTGTTGACTGAAGTTTGCTGGCTAAGACTGTGCTCTGAAGGAAAGTTGTGTTTTTCTCTGACAGCTCTTGTTATATATTAGGAAACAGGAGTCCACTGGAGGGAATTTTAGGATCTAGTCTGGAAATAATAGTTTAGGTTGGACAGAGCAGTATTTGAAATGGCCTTTTCACTTCATGATAGAAGATACTACTGAATGAGAAGCTAATGAGTCCTGTCAGAGGGTGGGGGCCAGCAACAATGGCTGGCTGAAGCTACAGGCCTAGGCACTTTGAGAAAACCAGGTGTCAAACCAGTTTAGCAATATACTGATAGCCTCACCCTCTGCCAGTATCCTTAGCCTTCCTGCTTCCCAACATCAGGGAACTTCAAATTCTGAATGTCCAGAGGAATCATTTTAATTTATTTTATTTTATAGAAATAATTTATATTATTTTATAGAAAGCTTCTCCATCACTATAATTGACCATGTTCTATAGGCTCTTGTGTTAGTTCCTATTGATACAGATTTCGGGGTAGTGGTGACGGAGTTGAGTGGGGAGGAGAGCTCTGGAAAAGAGTTGTACCTAAATGCCATCGAGAGGGAGTTCAAAGATTTGGGGGAGCCAGAAACAGCCTTAGTTATAGATTTTTCACCCTGCATAATTGAATACATACCTCAGCTTTGGGCAGGCACTGGGAGACTGGCCAGGCCTCCTGGGTATCTCTGCCTTAGTGACCAAGGAAAATTGGATTAAGGGCAGCAGTACTAGTACTAGGGGGCATTTTCCTAGTAGGTTGTGAGCAGAATGTACTTGGGATCAAAAAGTATTAGAGCTGAGAAGTGTCCTTGGAGAATATCTAGATCAGTCCTCTCATTTCACAGATGAGGAATCTGAGACTTCAAAATGTCAAATGATTTGCTGTAAAGTCACAGAGGGCAGCTAGGTGTTGTAGTGGATAGAGAATGGTTCCTGGAATCAGGAAAACTCATCTTCCCAAGTTCAAATCTGACCTCAGATACTTACTAGCTCTGTGATTTGGGACAAGTTACTGTTCCCTATTTGCCTCAGTTTCCTTGTCTGTAAAATTTGTTGGAGAAGGAAATGACAAACTACTATAGTATCTTTTTCAAGAAAATCCCAAGTGGGGTTGAAGAGTTGGCTATTCCTGAACAGCAATAAAGTCACATATTTTATAGAAGGCGAAGCTAAGACCTAAACCAAAGTCTTGTGACTCCAAATCCAAGATGGAGAGAAAAAGGGAAGGCAATGGAACACACATTTATTTAGCACCTACTCTGCTCTAAGCACTTTATAGATTATCTCAATTGATCCTCAGAACAACCCTGGAATGTAAGTGCTATCTATCTGCGTTTTACAGTTGAAAAAAACTGTGGCAGACAGAGGTTAAAACATTTGCCCAGGGTCACACAGCTAATAAGCATACAAGGATAGATTTGAGCTCAAGCCTTCCAGACTTTAGGTCCAGGCTTTATCCATTGTCCTGTCTAACTGCCTCATCCAATGTATTTTTTGTAGAGAAGAAAAAATTGGTCTGAGTTCTTGAGATAGTTCTTCCATATGTCCCTCTCTTCTTCCAAATTTTACAACAGATTTACATTATTTAACTCTATATTACTTGTGGTTATTTCTGTATTCAGTTTGGCTTCCCAGATTTTGAAAGATTCTTATAGACAGGAACTTGGCTTTCTTATTTGTTTTATTTTTTTCATAGTTCCTAACTGAACTGGGTACATAGTAGTCTTTCAGTAAACTGATTGACCCATACTGTCCTGGCCTCATGAAAAGGTACTTTTGCTTTCTGGAGGTTGTTCAGTTTGGACAGTAAATAGCTATTTATTAGTGATAATGAATGGCCATTTGATGAATGTCCACATAATTCAGGACATAATTTTGGAGAATAAAAAAAAAACACTTTGAGCATTATCTTGAAGGAAGAAGCAGCTAGACTTCCTACAAATTCTTCTTTACCAGCCTGGTCTTTGGACCTCAATGTTTGACATTCATCTCAAATGAAATCATCTGAGAAATGCTCGTGTTCATATATTTGTAGATGTTATCTTCTGTTCAGGTGGAAATAGAAGGTGAAGTCTTCACTAATTCCCTTCCATCTTTATCTCAGGTTGTCCCCAAATAGAATGATTAATTGACCTGGCTAGAGCAAAGGGTTTACTTTGGGGTAAAAAAGTAAGAGTTAAGATTGGATAGGGCTAACTTAGGACGCAAAAGTCAGGCAGAGGGGTTGTTAGACTTGCTATAGTAGAGAACTGCTCTGAGTTAACTAGTCAGAGCCATGATGACTTAGATGCTACAGAGTGCAAGCTCTTTAAGGATTTGGACTATTTTAAGAAGTTACTGAGTTGCCAATGTCAGAAAATGGAAAAAGGCCAAAATGTGCCCATGATAAATAGATAGCATGTGCTATACAATCAAGTCAGGGAGGAGTAGGACTAGAGGACAGTAGCAGAGCTTGGATATGAAAGATGAGGGAGGACACTTCACTTTTACTTTTTTGGAGTTAGGAAGATGTAGGGGCATATGAACCCTTTTTTGAGGAAGGGAAATGACACTCTAGCCTGTTCCCCATTGGAAAGTACCTTTTCCTATATATCAGGAAAGAGATCATACTTTTAAGATTATTTAGAGCTAGGAAGGAACCTGAATGGTAATTTGATTCAACTCTGACATTTTACACATTAAGAAACTGTGGTGTAAGAGGCAAAATAGGTAGCAGAGCTGGGTTTTAAATCTGGAGTCTTGACTCCAAATCTCCCCTAAATGATACCTCCCTAGACATCCCAGCTATACTTTGTAGATAAACTATTCAGCATATTCTATATATGTATTTTGTTTTTTACTTTCTTTGTGCATATTTCCCCTGCCAATAAAATCTAAGTTCATTGAGAGGAAGTGACTGTTTTATTCTTTCTTTGTATCTCCCCTACTTGGAGCAAGTAGGTGGTGCAGTGGATAGAATGGCCAGCCTAAAGTCAGGAAAGATTAATCTTCCCAAGTTCAAATCTGGCCTCAGATACTTACTAGCTGTGCAGACCTGGACAAGTCATTTAACCCTGTTTGCCTCAGTTTCCTCATCTGTAAAATGAACTGGAGAAGGAATGACAAACTACTTCAGTATCTTTGCCAAGAAAAACCCCAAATGGGGTCACAGTCAAACTCCACTGAGCAACAACATCTCTAGTACTTAGCATAATGATGAGTACATAATGAGTGCTTTAATTGGTGATATCAGTGAGCTAAGTCTAGCTTTGTAAATTTACAAAGCTACCAAAAAAAAAACTGTCTATAGCTGAATTGGGGCCTTGGCTTTGGAGAAGTGGCATTTAGAGGATGTTTAAAATGATTAATTTTAACCTTGATATTAGCCACCAATAGAAGTAATTGGATCAATAACTATTTACATCTTAACAAATGAATTTCTACACAAAATATAATAACTCTTCAATCGTTCTCTTGGTGCCCATTAGCATTCTTTGTCCATTCACCTTTTTATTTTTTTATGTTCCTAAAGTGTGTACTCAGTTCTGTGTGTTCTGCTTTTTTCACTTTGTATTAGGTCATTAGGTTCTTTCCATGTTTATTTATTCTTACTTGTTCAGTTATAATTACATTATAGAATTCCATTACATTAATATCCAACAATTTACTTGACCATTCCCATTGTTGATTGTTAAGGTACTTCTAGTTTTTTTGTGTGTGATTTCAATTAATTATGCTATAAAACTCCTGGAACATTTTGGGGGGCATTTAATTAGATTTCTTTCCATCCAGTGCTTGTCTCAAAAATCAGGATTTGGGTTTGAATAAGATGATGCATATGTGACCTTCTGGGACTCACTGTTTGAAGGAGGTCCCAGTTAAGCTTCACACCCCAGCCATCTAATTAGCTTCTGCAGCTACTTGGTTACTTGGAGCAAAGACCAAGCTTTCATTTAAAACTTCTTTTATCTTTGGAATGTTTGCCCGAAGGACTGTCTCTCTCCTTTTGGTACCTGCCTTATCTGGCTCACTTTTTGAGGAAAGCTTTAGTCATGCTTCAAGTCACTTGATTTCTCCTCTTTTACTGGCTTTTCAGGAGCTTCACCTAACCAACCACCATGCTGGAATCATAATCAAATTGATAGTGCTGTGACATAGTTCTTAGAAGGACTGTGTCCATTTAGTTCACTCTGAACTTACCATACTACCATCCCTGCCATTTTCTGACCACAATGCCCTTACCTGGCCACAACTCTCTAATGTTTGCTCTCTCCTTGTAATATAAAAGCTCTCTGAGGACAGGGACTATCTTTTCTTTTGTATTTGTATCCCCCACTTCAGTCATAGGAAGTACTTAATACATGCTTTTTTTCATTCAGAGAAGGGAAGAGGAACATCTACAATTTTATTTTAGCAGCTGTGACAAAATTTTACCTGGTTTCTCAAATGGGGAAGAGAAATCCTATTAAGTGCAGATGTAGTTTGAGTTACGTGTTTGGGAGCTCATCTTTGGGCACCTAGAGCAATGGCTATTTAATTTTTAAAAGGACAGTATCAGAGAAACCTGTCAGATATTTTTTGGAGTCCAGAATGAGTAATGAATTTTTTGTCGCCCATATGGCTGTCAGTCTTCATGGCTGGGAGTAGTGTTAGCCTTATGCAAGCAAATTTTAATAATGATGATGATTCTGTCAAGAGTTAGTTTATAAAAGTGATATAAAAACATAGGCATTATCTTAGATTGGATGTTTAACCTAGGGGACTCTCCACTTACTTTATAGATGCCTTGATTCAGCCTTTAGAAATATTTAACGACTTACCTTCCATGCTTAAAGTGTATAAGAAATACATGACATGACTCCTGTCTAGCTGCTATAAAACTTAGTCTAACTGTTATGAAAAGATATTCACACCTTGAAAAATTAAATAGTAGAAAAGATACCATAAGACCTCATTCTCAAATGCCAATTAGGGAACATAGTCAATAAATGCCATTAATTTAAACTCAGAATACTCAAATAGAACTATGATCGCATCAATGTGTTTCCTCCAATCTGTGTAGCCCATCTTCACCTGCCCATCTTGTATGATTCTTTATCTGTCTATAAATTCACCATAGTGGCTTCATCATGGTACCTGATGCTTTTCATGATTTCTCTTGACATTTCTTTTGAGGATAACAATGAAGCATATAGACTATTATTTATCTCTTGCTCTTACCATATAACTAGTCCATCTTGTAATCTCTTATAGTCTATTCACATGCAACATGTGCTTTTATTCTGAGTGACATTCATAGTAGCTCTTTGGAGACTGTAGGATTTCATATCTTACCGAGAGAATGTGGAAAGAAGATTTGGATGGCTCTTCTTCCTTTCAGGAAGGATTTTGGATAATTAAAAGAACATTGCAACTTCCCAAATATAATCTAACTTGCTCTTTGCCTGTTCAGTTCTGAACTGACCAAATTTTCCATATGCAATGTTTGTCCAATGTATATGAATTGATAGATGAGTTCTGTAGGTTGTCTATCCAACTGCATGACTTGATCTGGATAATAGTTATTCTTTATTCATTTGGAACAATGCCATTCATTCATAGAAAAAAAATCACTGTGCATTGAATGATCAAGGAAAGACTTGTTTCATAGAGAAAAAGGAATTAGGTCTCTAGATTTTAAAAAAAAGGTCAATTTCCTTATTTATAAAATAGGAAGTTAGAGAATTTGTCATATCATTTTGTCAAGAGGTTAAAATAACTGATATCTTTATTTTTTATTAATAATTTTAAAGTATTTTATTTTGAATATTTTCCCATAGTTACATGTTTCATGTTCTTTCCCTCTCCCCCAAGCCCCGCTAACCACCCTTAGCCAATGAACAATTCCACTAGGTTTTACATGTATCATTGATCAAGACCTAATTCCATATTATTGATAGTTGGACTAGAGTTATTGTTTAGCATCTACATCTCCAATAATATCCCCATCAGTCCATGTGTTCAAAGCAGTTGTTTTTCCTCTCTGTTTCTACTCCCACAATTCTTCCTTTGAATGTGGCTATTTTTCCTTCTCATAATTCCCTCAGCCTTGCTCTGGATCCTTGCATTGCTGCTAGTAGAGAAGTCCGTTATGTTTGATTGTATTACAGTGTATCAGTCTCTGTGTACAATGTTCTCCTGGATCATGCTCCTTTTATTCTGCATCAATTCCTGGAGATCATTCCAGTTCAAAGAAGTTAAAAAATGGTTTAAAATCTAGGCTCTTTCATAAAACTTTAACTTTCAACTATGTGCATGATTGAGGAATTTTTTTAGGGAGAGGGAGTTATGGTAAATTTAATTTTCAAGGAACTTTTCTAATTTTTTCTAAGTTTTAAAGGAACTTGTTAGGTGGTAAAGATAGAAGGGCTAGTGAGTTGAATCTCTTAACCCTTCCCTCAAAGTACCACTGACACTTGACAAACTAAGTGGGGGTTTCTCTGGAATGGTGGATGACCAGAGAATGGGAGCCAATTTAGGAGGACAGTGGGAAGGCTATCTCAAATGTTGAGGTATGTGGAGACCCTGACCCAACAGGCCCTGAGTCTCAGTGAACTAAAATCTTCCCCTAGTCAGCCAACGACTCCGCATGGGGTCTTGCTCTATGATGGTTTCAGCTAAACAACTGCTCACAGATCCTCTTCCCTTCTTTGTCAGTGAATAATCTGGAACCTGTTATCTGACTGATGTATAATTTATTGTGGATAAATCAGAATAGTTGATGAAGGTGAAGGATAGAAGGTAGAAGGTAGAAGGTAGAAGGTAGACACTATTGATCTAAGCCCTAAGGTCCATCCCCTTGGGCAGTCAAATCTGTTTTCAACCCAAAGGTTCTCCTTCCCAATGCTCCTATGTCTAGTTCTATCTTATTATCTTAGTTATAAATAATTTAAAGGAGGACCTCTTAGTAAGACAAAGTGAGGACTGGCAGTTTGGGGATCCCCTCCCAGATTAGAGTCCTGACTCCTCAAGAATCAAATGATCTTGGTCTTAATAGTAACAATGACTACTGGCAGGGAAACAGGCTTTTAGGATTAACTCCAGTTCAGGAAAACCCTCAGGTTGGCTCTTCAATCATCTTGAGCAAGCTCCTTTCCACCTTGAGCTACTCAGTCCAAAAGCCCTTTCCTCAGGAATCTCTCCCAGAATTCTCCGCTGTTTTCAACCGACACTGCTGGCTCATGCTCTCAGCATGCAACATTCTGTGCAGAAATTCTCTTTCCTCACACTTTGCCCTTACAGAATGATACCATTCCTGACTTCAGCTTACAGAGAACTAAATAATATAAAATGAGAAATATTCATGAAATCCAAGGAAATATATACTAGCTATTTTTTTTATTGTGAGTATCAATAGTAATAATAAGGTTGAGAGAAGAAATCTACTTTTTCTTGATTATATAAAGACAATCATAAGGTTTTGTAATTGTTTTTTCCTTTCTTTTTTATGTATATTGTGTTATAAGTACTTGTATTCCCCCCATGCCCTACCCCTGCTTTTGACTTTTGCTAGGATGGAAGAAGGATATAGGAACTCCTACTTGCAGACCTAGCTCATACAAGTTCTCTTTATATACCATCTGCCAGGAAAAAAAAATACCTCTTCTTGACTACTTCTGTATTTTGCCACATTTGTGTCTTTGCTGAGGCTACCTCTTGTGTCTGGAAGGCCTTCATCACCAATGCCAAAACTGAAATCTTAACCATCCTTTCCAGGATCAAGTTAATTGCCGTCTTTTCCTTGGAGCCCTCCCTGACCTTTCTATATATATATATAACCCCATCCCATTCTCTGAACTCTCAGAGTACTTTGGACTTCTTTTATACACACCGACATTTTGCCTAATCTTATTTTTGTCTGTGGGTATGTCTCACTGTCCCCCATAGATTATAAAATTGTTGAGTACGCAGACCTTTGCATCCCCCTATTGACCTGACATGAGCATATGCAAATATTTCATTAGCTCTCAAGTGTTTTGTTATTTAATTGATTGGTGATCTCATCAATGGGAGATATTCTTTACAAAGGTGTGGATCTACATATAGGAAGTAATCCATGCTTTTTCATCCTGTGTGATTCTTATATGTAGCCTTTATGTATAGTAGAGCCCCTTTATCCTTTGAGATACATTCTAAGACCTATCATGGATGACTGAAACAATGGATATAAGCAAATTCCTGCTAACCTTCAGGTATGTGCTCCCTCTCCCTGTTCCTGCTCCTTGACTTGGCATTCTATGACCCACCTCCAAAGAAATCATCTAAAAATAAGTGAAAATGGAAGCAGAAGAGACCTCCACCTGGAGCAGACTGCTGCCATAGGCTGAATTTTGGTACTTAGAAATAAAGACCTCTAAGCACACTTTGGGTTCATTTTGTATAACTGAAACAGTAGATAAGGGGGCTTACTGCATCTTCCATTTGTACTAGTCTGTCCACTGGGTTAGAAGCCCTTCTGTAGGTCTTTTAACAACTGGTGGCCAAAAGTGCAGGACTCCATTATTTTCCTATTCTTTATTCTTAGGTGACTAATTTACCTCCTTCTGATAATCTCTCTTATGTTTCTCCATCATTGATCTTTGGCCTTCTTAGAGTTTTAATCCTTAAAATATTACTATTTTTTGATTTATACCTACATAGTATCAACCATCTTTGATAATTTTGATGTTTAAAACATGAGTTTTTGTTTCAGTGAGTAATTTGGATGAGTAAAAGGAGCTGTCCAATTTCCTGAATTCAATCCAGTTATACTCTTGTTTCTAATCAGTTCTGGGATCAGTTCATTGTCATCAGCAGCATTTGCCCAAAGTATATGTGTGTGCTGATAGACTAGATCAGTGGAATGTCCATTCAACTACATATCATAGTTTGTTCAGTAGACTTGATCAATATTGAATTTAATTGAATAGTGCTGGCTAGGAGTGCTAATAATACAACTTAATGCTTTTTCACTGATTAGTTCAGAAGCAGTCAGATTTTTCCTCTTGGAGAAGAGAACAGATCAAAGTCTGAAGGGAAGCATCTGGCAGATGGAAAATAGCTTGCAAAAGCTTCTGATGCCAAGCTAGCCTGAAGCACTAGAATGATAAACATGTTCCAGGAAGGTTTCAGCAACCAGATATAAGCCTAAGTGCAAAGCCAGTTTTAAAAAGCAGGGAATGATAAACATTAGGGATAATTAAGATGGGTAGGGACCTAGTAATGGGGCAACTAGGTGGGTTAGTGGAGCCAAGTTAGGAAGAACTGAATTCAAATCTGCTCTCAAACACTTACTAGTTGTATGACCCTACACAAGTCACTTCACCCTGTTTGCCTCAGTTTCTCCATCTGTCAAATGAGCTGGAGAAGGAAAAGGCAAACCACCCCAGTATCTTTGCCAAGAAAACCCTAACTGGGGTTATGAAAAAGTGGACGTTACTGAAATGTCCAAACAGATCTAGCTATTAGGACCAAAATAAAAGGAATACAAAATAGGTGATTGTATTTCTTTAAGTTTGGTCCTAATTGTGTATCACCTCTTAAAACAGTGATATGCTTAAGTGTTTATGTTTAGCAATTTCAGCATAAGTTAAAAAGCACAGTCAAATGGAAAAAAAACAGAATAATGTTTCTGTTCACCCTGGCTTTAGGAAGCTTAGTTATCTAGATTATAAGGTCACGACTGTTTGCTTGGTGGCTACTTATCTTAATTTGCAAAGACTATAGACAGAAAAAGCCTTCTGAGTGTCACCTGTACAAACTAAATTCATAAAGTGACCCTAAATGTATCCTCTTCCTCAGGCAGAATTTTAGCAGAACCTTGAAACCAATGAGGACACTTCATTTTTAAAGACCTTTGGCAAAAAAAGCTTCACCTAAAACTACCCATTCCCACATGTAAACAGTATTTACTGCTGGGAAATTCTTCCTTATGACTAATCCTGACTCCTCCCTCTTAAATTTAAGCTCATACCAACCTTCATTGCATTGTTTGACTTGAAAGAATTGTTGGACTGTTAATACTTTTCTTGCTTATTAAGACTACTTCACTGGAAATTCTCATAAAATTTTTTTTAAGAGAATAATGTAATGATGGAAAATTAACTGACAGATTTCCTAGGGACCAGAAACCAGGTGGAGGAGAGATTATGAGGGTTCTTTGATCTCTATCCTATGCCTATTCTTACCATGTTCTGTACTTCACACAAATAGATATCCTTAGCAGTTGCCCTTCATTTTTTCCTTAAAATAGTATTGATAATGCATAGAATTGATTTAACATTTTTGTGGGTTTGGCTTACAGTAAGTGCTAACTAAATAAAGAAAACCTCCAAATAAAACCCAGCAATAAATACATTTTTTTGTCCCTCCAGTTCTAAATTGTGTGAATCTATGACATAATGTTGTTTCTCCATTTTTTTTAAGAGGACTAGTGTCTTGACTTTCAAGTGAATTGGATTTTAAGTGAGGCAGAGCCATATAAAGTCACCAAGCCTTTATTCCAGAGCCATTAGAAGTCCAGTGGTAATAAAAAGTAAGGACTGAGTGGCGATGGGATGGGATATGGGATGTTCAGGGAGGACTAGTACTTCTGGTGTGAGGGTTTGTTGAGACCTTCTCAGGGCTGCTTATTCCTTTGGTGTTCACCTTTCACTCAACTCTCACTTGTGATGCCAATAAGCTGTAGTATGCACAGCAGCCACACCCTGGTAAAAGCGGGTTGAGAATAATTTACAGACCTCAAACCCTCTGATGAATTAGGGGGATGTCTACTCAAGCATAGGCCATGAAGCAGGCACTGTGGAATGCTTAGAGACTGGTCTGACATTGCAGATGCCAAGGTCATCTGCTGTATCTATGACATAATAGTTAGTACACAAAGGTGATATTCTTCATTCAATGTCATTAATGTTACTCTACTTGTAAAGGACACCCCCATGCATACACATACTCCCTCTCCAAGTTCTACTTTTCATTCTAATGGGCTGCACCTATCAGATGGTTAGCTCTTGTCAGGATATTCTCAGTGATAGCAGCATCAAGCAAAAATAGATATATATGGAGATTGAACTAAAAGCTTTGACTTCTTTAATATTGTGTCTTACCAGTTGAGCAAACACAAGGAAATAATCATTTTCCTAGGATAATTTATACAAGAAAAGGTCACAATATGAATCCATTTAAAATGGGGATCCTGTTTGTTTAGGATTTTATCTTGAGAAATAAAACAAAGTTAAGAAAATATATTTATTTTATCCTTTAACACAATTTATGTTGCAATTACAATTATGGACCACTTAAAGAATGAATCAATGTTGATTTTTAAAATTATAATCATTTCCCTCCATAAGTGCAAGATATCACAATAAAATATCTTTCACTTCATGCTTGACTTCACCTGCCACCATAAGCAGGATGTTGTTGGAAAAATATTTGAAGACTTCATCCATTTTTTCTTAGGGCTTCTCTCCATTCCTTAGTATTTAAGTCATCCTCGTTGATTACCTACAGAAGATCAACTAGAAACTCACAGAAAATTAACTAAATAGATAGAGATGGGTATAGATAGACATTAATGTTAATGAAAGAAGGATGTTTAAGTAGAAACTAATTTGATAAGTGGTCAATTCATTAGTGAATATTTTTGTCAGTATGACTTTTGTTTGCCTCAGAAACTGCTAGGATGATGTAGTGCAAAGAGAGACCACCTCAGATTTACAAAGATCTGAGTTCAAACTTTACTTTTGAGCAATTTTGTCAACATTTAACTTTCTATGGCAACTCAACTCACCAAGACTACTTTGCTGAATAGTTGCTGATCTGCACTGGCAGAGTTTAATCATTAGGATTAATTCTGATACCAATACCAGTGCAATCCTGGGTCTCTCCTTCAACAAAAAGCAGCCTCTCAACTATGATCTGGGTAGTAAATACTCAGATAACAGGGCTAAAAATAACTCAAAATAATTGGCTGAGAGTTTCAGGAAGTAGAAGAGATAAGATCCTGGCCATAGAACACTGTCATTGAATTCCCTAATTTAATGTTTCTATGCTTTTAATTTATTAAGAAATTCAATTAAGCAAGCATTTATCAAGCACCTATTATTTGCAAGGCACTATGCCAAGGGATGAAAGAGAATGTAAATTTGAAACTGTTCCCCCCACATCTACTTTTGTAGTACCCCATAAGAGGACTGCTGACCAACGCAATTAATAAAGCCAGGTCTTCATTGCATAGATGATGATCTAACCACTATCCTTCTCCCCAGTTTTCAAAACAACTGTTTTGAGTTTAGCACTTGGAAAATTAAGTCACTACTGCTTCTAATGAGAGAAACTAGGCTTTTTAAAAAATATTAAAATAAAGAGAGTGAACACAGCACTCTGAGTACAGAGTAACCAAAATCCTAATGTCTCATTCTCTCTGACTCTCCTTCCTCAAGGATAAGTTGATTTTTAACAAGACTGACTAATTTGTGCTAAGGAGACTGAGACATAGTTTCATGCTTTTGTTGGAAAGCCTTCAAGGCAATTTGAACAATCAGAGTTTAGAGAGGCCAAGAGTAAGGACACACCTTTAGTCCATAAGGATATACATAATCATAGATGAGAACCTTAATTATTTGTCTTGTGAAGCATTTTTCCAAATGAAGCACTTAAAAGAAAAAAAAAACACCTTACCCCACCTCTTAATGGGATACGAACTGGCCAAACTATATTTCTTTCTTTTTTTAATCCATTGCCTTCCATCTTAGAATTAGTATTGTGTCTTGGTTCCAAGGCAGAAGAGTGGTAAGGGCTAGGAAATGGGGGTCTAGGGACTTGCCTATGTCACAGAACTAGGAAGTGTCTGAGGTAAGATTTTAACCCAGGACTTCCCATTTGTAAGCCTGTTCTCTATCCATTGAGCAGCTTAGCTGTCCCCCAAACTATATTTCTTCCCAGGTTTTAATCTTCATACTAAATATGATGCTGATCGGTTAGAACCCCTTTATGTATTTCTATAGTGTAGTCTCATTTTAGACCTTGCTATTTAGGGCATAGTATTACCTTTAAAATTGTCTGTTTCCAGTACAATTTATGATATCAGTTCTTATTCTTCATCCTTGATTGTAGGATTGCACGGTCAGTTCTCAAGGGTGCTGTGCAGTACAGTCCTAAGGCCAGCAGTTGACTATCCTTTTCCTAGGTGAAGCTTAATAAATGATTGTAGAGTTGACAAGAGCTTTCTCATATACTTAAACACAAATATCAGTACCAATCAGTGATGGTGAACCTATGGCATGGGTGCCAAAGATGGCACAGAGAGCACAGGCACACAGCCACTCTTCCCCAACCCCTCACCCCAAGTTCATTACTAGAAAGGCAGAGGGATTCCGGTGGAACTACCCAACCTCCCCCATTCCACTGTGTCTGACAACATTTTTTCACATCCCCCATCCATCTGCCCAGCAGCCCAATGGGAGTGCACAGTGGGTAAGGTGGTTGGCTCACAGGTGGCAGAGCTGGAGGGGAGCAGAGAGCTTGGGCTACTCTCCTCCCCCTCTTCACACTCAAGAAGGACATGCCTCACATGACTAGCTCCTCCTCTCAACAGTCCAATGGGAGTGCTTTCTCCCTCCCCTGTGTCGGGTAAAGGGAAGGTACACTTAGCACTTGGTGGGGGAGGCACACAGTCTGGGGTGGGGAGGACACAGAATTTGGTCTAGGGGGTAGGATGGGGTGGGGCCTGACACTCCATCTCTAAAAGGATTGCCATCACTGGTATAGACTAATCAAAGGAAAACAAAGGTGTGTTTTTTAGGTCATTTCATCTTTTCTAAAGTTTGACAAAATAGTTACCAGTCTCTTGAGACTAGTTCTCTTTTCAGGTTGGGAACTGGGGCGAAACTTGGATGAGTCAGGCTTGTCCTGTTTGGGGGCTGAAGAATACAACTGGCAAATGTCTATATGTCTGTATGCTCACACATTTAACCTTCACTAGCATAACAGTCAATCATGGAAGAATTAGAATGTGAGGGCTAGAGAGGCTTAACAGATTTTTTCTTTAAGCCCTTATCCTCTGTCTTAGAATCAATACTAAGTATTGGTCCCAAGGCATAAGAGCAGTAAGGAATGGGCATTTGGGATTAAATGATTTGCCCAAAGTCACCCAGATAGGAAGTATTTGAGACCACATTTGAACCCAGGCTCTCCCATCTTTAGGCCTGACTGTCAGCTGAGCTACCTAGCTTCCCCATGGAAAAGCTTTAAAGACCATCTTGTCCAGTTCTCTCATTTTATAGATGAAAAACTTCATGAAGTGATTTGCCTATGGTTATATGGCAACAGAACCTAGATGCTCTGATTTAATAACAGTGTTCTTTCTAGCACACCATGCTGCTTCTCAGAAACTATTTTCAAAACTATTTACTAGTTTGCATTTTCTTCACTTTCCTCTTTCCATCTCCTTCCATTTTTGAAGGGATCTAGTACCCTTCTGTATACTTGTAAATAGATGATGTTTAACGGTCTCTCACAGACCCAAGTTGACTTATAAATTGTGTGACTTGTTCGGTATCTAGAATTTAATAGTTACAAAGCATGATCTAGTTTGATCACTACAATAGCCCTGTGAGATAGTTACTGCTAGTATTATTGTCCCTAGTACAGTGTCTGATACCTAGTAGGTATTTAATAAACTCCTGTAGATTGATTTCTACTTTGTAAATATGCTTAGTGAGCTTCAGAGAGGCTTATGTGATTTTACTAAAAGCATATAGATGGGCACACCCAGTTCTTTTAAATCGGTTCAACATCTCTTACATGCAAGTGCTAAGTGAGGCATGGAGTTTGGTTCTGGTCATGCAGAAATAGGGGAGGGGATGGAGGAGAAGGCAGTCTTTATGAGAGTCTAGTAGAAGGAAAGTTGAAATGTTCACAGTTTAGTTTTACAAAAGATGGAAGATGATAGGGGCAAAAGAAAGATCCAGAAAGAAATGCCATGAGAAAATTTCAGGATGGAGAAGTTGCTTTTTAAAAAAAAAATCCTTATCTTATGTCTTAGAAGTCATACTATGCGGCACAGTTTGGTGAATTAGTGGATGGAGACTAGAGACAGGAGGTTCTGGGTTCAAATGTGGCCTTAAATGTTTCCTAGTTGTGTGAGTTTGGGCTAGTCACTTCACCTTGTTTGCCTCAGTTTTATTTGTCAAATGAGCTGGAGAAGACAATGACAAACCACTCTAGAATCTTTGCCAAGAAATCCACAAATGGGGTCACTAAGGGTTAGACACAACTGAAAAATGACTCAACAACAACAAATGATGCTCCTGGTTGCCAGTGTACATTAATCTTACCTATTGATGAGAAGAGTTCAATGGAATTAAACCCTGAATTCTAGGTCTGATATTCTGACTGCTCAGATTCATCAGGGTGAGGGTCATTTCCATGGACTTCACCCAGGGTGACTGGGGTAATCTGTAAAGCCATGGCTTTTGCCATGTGATTAGGTAGGCAGCTTTTAATTAATTGCCCAGGTTTTCTGATTTGGACACAGAAGCTGCCAGCAGTACTTCCTTTGAAAGCCCATAAATTGAACTACAGAATGTACTGCATTGGTTTTCAGCATGTGAATCATGGTTCAGGAGGAATTTCAAGCTTTATGATTCCTCAGCACTCTTTTTTCTGTTTACATAAATCTTCATCTCAGTTACTGCTTTCTTAAGCCTGCCAGTAGGCTGAGTTTGAAGACAGGGATGTGAACATGGGTAATAGCTACCTGGAAGGTTCTGGTTTCTCATTCTATACATGTATGTACCTTTGCTCAGGTCTTAGCTGACTCAGTGATTAACTTAAGGCAGATCTGATTCATGACGTTGATGGAGGGAACTTTTATAACAGTGAACAGTTTGATATGCTTGTATTTGACTAGGGACATTGTGCTTGGGCAAGGGACAATACAGAAAGAGTGGGACAGCTTCTCCAAAACAGGTTTGGAAATTCCCATAGTCCAGGTCCCTAGGCACAGTTTCTAGGGGTTGCAGCCTCTGACTTTTCCTTGGAAAGGTATTTGAAGTACAAGTTATTCTAATCAACATCATGAACTTAATACATGCCTTCTATGTACCAAGACATAGGGAAGTAGGGATACTTTGAGAAGTTTATTTTCTATTGGGGGGATACAACATGTTGAGTAAATAAAAGGTAGATACAAAATAAACATAAGGTGATATGGGAGCTTGGTATTGACCACTAGGGAAATAAAAAAAGGGCTCTTAAAGCAAGAGACTCCAGTAGAGATTTGAAGGGAGCTTTGGGATTCCAAGGGGTAATGGGAAAGATGGACTGCATTCGTGCTAGTGGGATGTCATGTGGGGGAAATGGCAAGTAGGCCCTTTAGGGCTAGACTGTAATGTGTGTGAAGCAGAGCAATATGTAATCAGTTTGCAAAGTTATATTATGAAAAGTTTGAAGTGAAAACAGAAAGGTTTGTAATTTATCTAAGAGGCAACAGGGAATCACTTAAACTTCTCAATCGAGCAACTGACATGATCAGGGCTAAGGAATATCATCTTGGTAGCTAAAAAGTGCCTCAGTTTTTAATATAATTTAACCATATTTTTATTAGTTATAAAGAGGACATGTTTATTAGTTTGGTAGATCATAGTTATGAAATTTTAGAATGAAAAGGACCTTTTCTCACCTAATAATCTAATCTTATAAAAAAACTGTGGCCTAGAAAGGCTCCATGGTTAGCATCAGATAGTAGTAAGTTAGGACAGAGCCAGGATCAGAATTCCAGGCTCCAGAATCCTGGAAGGGGACCTGTCTACTACAATATACTGCCCTTCTCAAAATATCTTGGGTGATTTTGAGTAACCATTGCAGCCCTTAAATTTGTAAGACCACTACCCTAGAGCTTGACTTTTTCTTTATTAAATTTTTTGTTTTAATAAAAAATTTCCACATAAGTTTTCCAAACTCATATGATCCATCCCTCTCTTCCCTCTCCCCTCCCAGAGCTGACAAGCAATTCAGTCTGGGTTATACATGTATTATCATACAAACAATATTTCTATATTATTCATTTTTGTAAACAAATAATCTTATAGAACCAAAACCCCACAACATATACCCAAATAAACAAGTGATAAACCATGTGTTTTCATTTACATTTCTACTCCAAAAGTTCTTTCTCTGGAAGCATTCTTTTTCATAAGTCATCAGAATTGTCCTAGATCACTGTATTGCTGCTAATAGCAAAGGCTATCATATTTGATTGTTCCACAATGTTGTTACTATGTATAATATTCTCTTGGTTCTGCTTATTTCACTCTGCATCAGTTCACATAGGTCTTTCCAGTTTTTTTTCTGAAATCATCCAATTCATCATTCCTTATAATACAATAGTATTCCATCATCATCATATACTACAATTTGTTCAGCCATTCCCCAATTGAGGGACATCCCTTTAGTTTCCAATTCTTTGCCACCACAAAAAGTGCAGCTATAAATATTTTTGTACAAACAGGCCCTTTCCCAATTTTTTAAAATCTTTTTTGGGATAAAGACCAGTAGTGGTATTACTGGCCAAAAGGTATACATTCTTTTATAGCTCTTCAGGCATAATTCCAAATTTCCCTCCAGACTGGTTGGATCAGTTCACAACTTCAGCATCGATACACGTGTCCCAATTTTGCCGCGTGCCCTCCAATGTTTATCATTTTCCTTTACTGTTATATTGACCAATCTGACAGGTATGAGGTGGTACCTCAGAGTTGTTTTAATTTTCATTTCTCTAATCAAGAAGGGTTTAGAACATTTTTTCATATGATTATTGATAGCTTTGATTTTATCTGAAAATTGCCTATTCATATCTTTTGACCATTTTTCAGTTGGGGAATGACTTGGGTTCTTATAGATTTGACTTAGTTCTTTATGTATTTGAGAAATGAGACCTTTATCAGAGAAAATTGTTATAAACTTTTCCCCCTCAGATTATTGCTTCCCTTTTAATCTTGGTTGCATTCTTTCTGCTTAGACAAAAACTTTTAAATTTAATATAATAAAATTATTCATTTTATATCTTGTTATGTTCTCTATCTCTTGTTTGGTCATAAATTCTTCCCCTATCTATAGATCTGACAGGTAACTATTCTATGTTCCCCTAATTTACTATTAATATCACTTTATATGTTTAAATCATATGCCCATTTTGGTATAGGATGTGAGATATTGATCTAAACCTAATTTTTGCCATATTGTTTTCCAGTTTTCCAAGCAATTTTTGTCAAATAGTGAATTCTTATCCCAAAAGATGGGATCTTTGGATTGATCAAACCCTAGATTGCTGAGGTCATTTACTCCTAGTCCTGTGTTGGTGAAGACATGGCCATGAATGCCTTGGCAGCAGGGAGGGAGCTGTTCTGTTCCTCCTCTTCACCATGACTGAGGACATTTTTTTGCATGCCCTGTTCCTCTGTCCAGCAGACCAATGCAAGCATTTCCTCCCTGAACTCCTTATGGTAATTTGGGCGCCTCATAGATGGCTTGAAGGTGCGAAGAGTATATGATCTCTAAAAGTTTCATCAATGCTATACCTTGTCTATTCCATTGATCCACTCTTCTATTTCTTAGCCAGAACCAGATGATATGTTACTTTTAAAATGTCTTTTTTTTTTTTAAATTTAAAAAAATGGAGAAACATGCTCCAGCAAATTAGCATGAGAGCAATTAAATTCACATATTTATTCCAGGACATTTGTGGTTTCTTTGTATTTCTTATGCAAGAAGATTAATCATGTCTCTTAAAATACCTTGGTGCTATGTTTTCATGCTTCAGGTTTGACAACCAAACCCTAAATTCATCCTTTTTATTTTCCATAATGCCTTTAGAAATTAACACCCTATTTATAAGCTAGACTATGGATTGATATCTTGTGTAGCAAATCCCTGCCCTCCCCACTCCCCCAATCCCTTCATTTTATCCCAAAAACAAATGCAGTTTCTGGGACACAGTAAGCAAAATCTCATAAACCTAGCAGATTCCTAGGAGGGGTCTTGGTGGTTGTGGAAGGCTGAACAGAGTTAGGAGACCTTGGTTTTATCATTTACTGGATGTGTGTTTACATAAGGTAGTTCCCTTCTTTAGGCTTGAGTTCTCACCTGAAGAATTGGGAATAAGGCTAAACCTTACTTCATGGACTTGTGAGAATCAAAAGATTAAGTAGTGATAATCCCTTTGGTTTATATGGTACTAAAACCTTCACTTATATTATCTCATTTGATCCTTACTTGAATAGATGTGAAAACATTTGGAAAATTATAAAGTGCTGTGCAATGTATGATCAGTGTGATCATTGTTAGCATGTGAAATTGTTGGGATTTATGGATTTTTGTATTTTCAGTTTTGAATTTTCTCATTGCCTTCTAGAAACATCTGTTCCCTAATGCCCCACATTAATCACCCTCCCTACCCTCTCTGCTACTAGAAATCATTGAAAGAAGAGAATATCACTTCTTGGTTGGAATCAAAACTTAAAGAGAGATGTCAAGACAGATTAAGACCTTAAAAACCAAACTCTTGTGTATTTTGTAGAATTCAAAACTTAAAAAATTCAGTGAGCATTTATTGAAAGATGAAAAGTTTTAAAGGGAAAGATAGTTAGCTAGTGTTTTAAAGTCTCCATTTGTGCATACCTCTTTCATTAATAAATGTTTTCCTCTCTTATTTCTCCTTATCTCCTCACACCCATTTTGGGAGACTTTAGAATTCAGGATCCCAGGAATGAAGAGAGTTTCTTAAGTACTTTTTCTACTTATCTATTTCTGTAACCACTACTAATTAGAGATCAGTGACTGGTTTGAGAATGGGAGAGATAAGATGAGGCAATGTTGCTATTCATTGCCTCTCCCAACAGCCTCTTTTTTTCTATCCTTTCCTCTCTGTGGGGAAGTTGGTGATGATGAGGATACAGAGATGAATGGCTAGTCAAGGTGGTGTGAGAGGGTGCAGTAATCACCTAAATTCTCTTGGTTCTTGTTCTTTTTTTTCTCACACTAAGAGCCATGTAGTATGTAGGAGAGTGGGCAAACATGATTCATAAAGTGTTTTCAAATATTGGATAGAGTTTCATCTGCAGCTTTTAGATAAAAGATGATTGGAAACCACTCTCAATTTGGTATTGCTGATGTTTGAGCATTTCCCCTATGATTGGCAAGAATTAGTGCAATGGAAGAGAAGTATCTTTATCATCCTTGTTGCCTTGAGTAGTGAAGAGAGGTGAACTTGAAATCTTAGGTCATGGGTTGGAATCCTGACTTTCCCACTAAATGCTTCTGTTACTACAAGTGAATCACTTCTTTGGATATCCTTTTTCTCATATGTAAAGAAAGGGGTTGGCTTTAAGTTCTCATCTACTTCTAGATCTATGACCTCAAATGTACACATTACAAAGGGTTTTAAAACCCATTTAGGGTCATAAAAATCCTATGAGTAAGGTAATACAAGTATTACCATTTCCATTTTGTGGATAAGGAAAAAGTGACTCAGAGCTTAACTGACTTGCCCACAGTCACACAGGTATTAAGTGTTAGATTACAGACAAGAATTCAAGAAGATGACATCTCTTCTTTAAGGGATTGAGTGTGGTTTTTTTTTTGTTTGTTTTTTTTAAAGGTCATAATTAGCAGAATCAGGTATTGAACCCAGGAGTCTGCCACAGATCTGGGTTCTGCCTGTTTTATCCTTCTAGCTATAGTTGCACTTTAAAAACTAGTGTTAACAAAGTAATTAAATTTTACAGTGGAATGAAATGGTTTGGTGATAGGGCTCTTGGGTACATACTTTGGGTTATGAAGGCTTTTTCAGTACTTTTCCAATTGTACCTCTTAAATATCCCATCCTTAAGACTGAGATCCATAATCCACTGTTTTATTTATCTTTTCAGATTTCCAGAAATATTTGCTCTCTCATTGCAAATGAAATTAGCGATTGTTAAATCATGGTTATGTACAGGCTTTGTCAGTCTTCAAATTATACAGGTTCTATATACCCAAAATGGTGACTAGCAGTTGTTTATCTCTCCTGGGATAATTGAGAGAAATAGGAAAATTTAATCAGGGAGGAATTATTTTCCAATTTGATGCCACAAACCCTAAGAAGTATATTTCTGTTCATCAGGTCAGAATATGGATGATAGTTAAGAATATTTTATAGAATTATAATTCTGTAAGTTCTCTGGAGCAGGGAAGCTACTCTGGTTTTTACATGCATTAGGACAAAAGTCTCAAAGCTTTAGGGCTGAAAGTAACCTTTGATATCATCTAATTCAACTATCTCATTTTATAATTCAGGAAGTTAAGGCCCAGAAAAATTAAACAACTTGCCCAGAGTCACATAGCTGGTAAATGGCAAAGTTGGAATTTGAATCCTCATTGTTTGGATTAAAATTCAACACTCTTTCCACTGAGCCATCTTGCTTGTTGTATGGATGCAGATTTCTGTAATATACATCACTTGAACACCTGGGCAAGCTATAAGATCATCTTTTTAAGCATCTCTACCAGAAATCCATTTGACTTTTTTATTTGGTATATTAAAGCATAGAGAGACCCTTGAGATAGGAAATATGGCTACTAGTTATATGATATCTGATAGCACATATTTCAAAAGTTAGAAGAGTTGTATCAGAAGATGACAGGAGAAATGTGATTGATTCTCTTTGAGAATTCCCAGAGGGACAGAGATAATTATAGTGACTGAGTAGTTATAAGAATAGTTGAGTTGAGCTAAAACTCTTAGATCAGAGGTGACAGACTTGCTACCTGTAGGCACATTTCTGTCCAGAACCAGATTAAAACATAATGGGGAAATATTTAATAAAATAAATAAAAATACAACAGAACACCAATAATGTTATTATGTGGTTTTCTAAGTCAACATATAATCTGTAGGAATCCTTATGTACTATTTTATGATCTCCTTTTCTATTTGAGTTAGATACTACTCTTGGATAATCTAGGGTCATTTCCTACCTTAAAGTTTAATGTCTAAGTAAAAAATTATTCCAAGTTTTAGAGCATTGATGTCAGTAACAGCACTGTAAGCAGCATGATATAGTGGAAGGAATATTGGGTTTTAAAGGCATTTTTAATTAGGACCTATAAGTTTCTTTTGCATTCTAAAAGTTCTTTGATTTCCTCTGAAAAAAAAAACAGACTTGGTCAATTATATTTGTCACAGGTTTGCCTGTGGGAGACTCTCCTTTTAGATACTATGAGATATTTCAGGTGATAAGATATACTTTTTGTAGGAAAAAAGTATTCTGATTTTCTTCTTGACTTAAATAATGATTTAAATTAATTGTTTTAAATCTACCCCCAACTTATGCTACTTTTGCATATACAAGCCCCACATAGACAATGTGTGTTAATCATCTTAAATCCAGAAAACCCATTCAACAAATAAAGCTGTGAATTTATGGTCTTAGACATAACCTACTCTTTTTTTGACCTCCAAATCAATATTTTAGGTTGCTGCTACTTTTTAAGCTCTTTCCCTCACATTTGCAAACACAAAAGGTAGAAGATAAAATAGAAAAAAGTAAGCAGAGTATGTTGTTATTGATGTTTTTAAAAAGGAAGTGTGTTTTTTGAAAGAAGTTTCTTTCAGTGGTCAAAGGCACTAGTAAAGACCAATGCTGTAGCAAGTTTAGTGTTTTAATTAGAGCAGCTTTTTGCTTCCAGATTACACCTTAGTGAAAAACACCCATTTTTCTGAAATGTTTCAGAATCAGTCAAGTGGAATTTTCCCTCATATGCAGAAATTCTTTGCTAGACCTGCAAGTGTCGGGCACATTTTCGACCTCTTTGGGCTTCTGTCAGCTGGTTGAATGGTCTCTTAAGAGTGATTTCTCAGTCTTGATGAAAGAGAACATTTTAAAAAAGCTTTGCCCCTCAGCATTTTTGATTGAAAAAACTCATGGCTGGGATGATTCTGTAGGGAGTGCTCTGTGTGTGTTTTGACAGTTTAAAAAAGATAATCCAAAATAGGTCACATAATAGGTTACTTTGCATCTTGTGAGTACAAAAGGTAGTGTGACTTAATGGTTTGCATTCTGGAACTCAGTTTCCTCATCTGTAAAATATCAGGAACAGATGACAATTGCTTTAAATCTGTGATGTTATGAAAGAGTTCAAGGTCAAAGTTACAGTCAGCAAAAGTAGTAAGGGGGCAGATTGATGCTTGTCCAAGGAGCTTGGCACAATTTGTCATCTTCTACAGACTATTAAGCTTTCTACTCAGTTAAGGAGAGGCAGAATTATCGTGGATAGAGCATTATGTTTGGAGTATTGAAGGCCGAGGTTCAAATCTCTCTTTTGACACTATCAGTGTGACCCTGGGTAAATCATCCCCAATTTTTAATCTTCTGGCTTCTCTCCTGTTTTCCATAATGTTTTAAAAAATTACTACTACTGGTATTCCTGGTATAAATCTAATAATGTTGTGATTCTTGGTAGTGTACTTCACCTCTGCTTTTGGATATAGAGGTTTACTGGTAAAGTTGTAAAAATGGAACTTGCTTGAAAGAGGTTTTTGTATTTGCATGGGTATTTGTTTCAAACTGGAAATGGATTGTATTGACCTTTTTTTTAAAGGGGAGCAGAGTTATGGGAGGGGAATGAAGATACCAGACTGACGGCAGAGACTTTGGCCCTTGAGTTAAACTGCAAGCTGCCCTGCAGAACAGGACAGAAATGTAAAAGGCTGAAGTGTTTTATTTGCAAGTCCTCCACTCTGCTCTTTGGCCTCAGTTGGAAAATATCCCCATGTGCTTGTGTTTAAAGGACTGCTACCACCTGGTAAGGATACTATATGCTGAGACTGAAATAGTTACTAACCCATATGGTCCTGTTCCCATTCCGAGGGCTGTGGACATTAGGAGCAGCTGATTAAATACTTGCTGAATGGAATTTTAGGTTCTCATTATAAAAGAGAAATAATTATACTTATAGACTTTGAGAATTGGGAGGGAATTATTCCTCCTCTTCCTCCTCCATTCCTCTTCCTTTCCCTATGCTCTTCTTCTCCTCTTCCACTTCCTCCCAGGCTACTGCTCCTCCTTCTCCTACTTTCCTCCTCACTTTTATGACCATATCTTTGAACCTTTGCTCTTAGCCTCCTTCTGAGAAATATTATAATTTAGGGCAGGGATTAAAGATCAAGTCCAAAGTTAGTTGTCAAGCACAACTTTTAAACTTTGCTTTTGAAGCATTGGGTTAGTGGGACCTGACGTCACCCTTCTTTTTCTCCCATTCCACTTCCTCACTACATGACCTTGGGCATCACTGTTTCTGTTTTCTGGAAGCTTCAGTCTAGTAAGTTCTTATTTGATTCCTCCACTGACTATGGAAGCTATAGATACACACACATGCATATGTGTATATACACATACAATGTATAAATATATACATACAAATAACATGTTTATGTGTATTTTTTGGGTTTGGGACGTAGAGCAAGTATATCTAATTATTTGATTCCAGATCTCTGAAGAAAACCACTGAATTTGTTTCTTCATTCTTAGCTCTCCAGCTCCAGCCTTTTTAGGTTCCAGACTGTTTGTTTACTCATTACTGATGTGCCAAATAGCCTGACCCTCATTCCTCTTGTCACTCCAGCTTCCACTCTGGTGAACTGAGAAGTCATTTTAATTTTCCTCACTCTTCTTCCACTTAAGCCCTTGTCCTGTAAGCCTTTCCACTTGCCATTTAGCTAGAAAGGCAACTTGTGTTTTTCCTGTTTCACAAATGGCCAGCCTAAAGAAACACATGCTCTCCATTATCAGCTTCTTCTTTAAAGAAAGGCAGATACAAATACCACAAAACAGTTTTAATTACATGTCCAAACAAACCAATAAGCTCTGAGGGTGAGGGTTTCTCATGCTTATAAATAGTTTATATATGGATCTGATATCAGGTGCAATCTAGTTATCACATTAGATGCTACTTATAGTATAAATGCAAGAAGAACTACAGATCTAAAATTCTAGAAATTAGTGTCTGAGAGACTCACTAATTAGGCTGAATTTTTCAGAGATTTTTTTACTTCTGATTATATATATCTGTATATTGTATATATGTATATTTTAAATTAAAAACATTAAGCACTTATACTGTATATTGAGGGGAGACTCTTGAGGTGATGCAAAGTTGAAATATGACCTAGAGTTGTGGTTTCTACTTTAATAGAGTTTACCAGCATAATTAGGGATCATGATGATTATGGAAATAACTAGCACAAACTTATATATGATCATTCAACTAAGAGTTAAATGCTGATTTTTGTGTAAGACATTATTCTAGATGCTTGGGATGCAAAAATGAAGAACAGGCCCCCTAACTTCTTTGCAGAGAGAAATTACTTCAATTGGAGGGATTGGGAAGGATCAGAGAAAGCATCATGGAGCAGGTAGTTGAGCTGAACCTTAAACAAAATGAAGGATTCTGTTGAGGTGGAAATTTGATGGAGGGAGTACATTTCAGGCACGAGAAATGATCTCTACTAATGTAGAGAGGTAGGATACCATAGATGAACAAGAGTGGAGGACAGCTAAATTGTCTAATTTGGCTGGAATGAAGGCTTTGTAAAAGGATAGCAGTATGAAACGGGACTGGAAAAGTCAATTAGAAAAAAAAAATTAGAAGTCTGCACATACTAGCCTAAGGAGCTTCTATTTTATTCTATTTTAGGAAATTTGGAGTCACTGAAAGTTTCTGATTGAGGGAATAACAGTGAAAACTTTGCATTTGGCAAATTATTTGGTAGCTCCATGAAAAATGATTATTTTCAAAGCAGGAAGACTGGAGATAGGGACCCAGAACACAAGCCTATTGAAATAGTCCAAGCAAAATGTGATAAGGATTTGAATTAGGGTGGTGACCATCTGAGTAGAGAGAAGGGAATGGATGAAAAGGGAACTGTGGAGATAGACTAGACCTGGCAACTGGTTGGTAATGGTAGTATTGAAAGAACAAAGTGAGATGCTTTCAAGATTTCTAACCTTAACATCTAGGAGGATGAAGGTATATCAATAGAAGAAAGGAATTTACAAGGTTAATAAGAATGGGATAAAAGCTAAACAAAGCAGTACAGACCAAGTACTCTAAAGTCATTTTATATATGTTGAGTTTAAGGAGAGACATTTGGATGGACACGTCCATTGCCAGCAGCTAATTGTCTATGTAGTACAGTCCGGGTTGATGTTAGCAGGTTGGATTTGATGAAGATTTTGGCTTTGCCCTTCACTAGTTATTTGACCTTTAGTAAATCACTTATCTTCTCTAAAATAAAGTTCCTCTATCTGTAAAATGTCACAAGAAAGTAAAATTGTAACACCAAAGGAAGAGGAAGATTTAAAAGGGTTTCTGTAGTAGATGTGAGATGATTTGGAAACTTTCTGAGAGATAAGAGAGAGGAAAGAGTACAAAACAGTCTCAGGTTTGTGAACAATAGGGATTACATGAATGGTGGTGACACAAAAAAATAGGAAAATGGGAAGCAGATTTGAGAGGAAAGATATTGACTACTTGATTTTGAATATGTTTAAGGCAGAGGGGAACAACATCCAGGTGTAGATATTTTGTAAGTAGCTGTAGAGTAGGTCTGAAACTAAAGGTGTAAGTACTAAAGAAATAAATTTAAGAATTATCAGAGTAACAAATGATCTATGTTCAATTTTCTCAATTCCCTCTTATGTTGGGGAATTGGCTTCCCAAGACAGCAGTTTACTAGTACTCCCTTCATTGTTCTAGATGTAATCATGAAAGTTTCCTTTCCAGTGCCATCACTCCTGAGTGCCACACTGGTATGCTTGCTGCCTATTAACAATGCGTCAAATTCCATTAACTTTTAGAAAAGGGATTTACTGAAGAAGTGTGGCTTGAACAGCAGATACAAAAGATTTTCCCCCAAACCGAGATTTCATTCTTCCTTTGCACACCCAAGGCCCCCCAGTAGAGAGGATTCAAACTTAAGTACAGTGATTGTGAGACACACACACACACAGAGAACACATATGTGGAAGGGTTATTTATCAACTTCTGGCCCTGGAGATCCTGTCTTCCATTATAGGAGATCTTATGAGGTTGCTGGGTGTGCCACCAGTGATGCTTTGCTGGGCTGGATCCTCACAGTCTCGCTTGACAGATAGCTTAGCTGGAATTCTTCTCTGGCTGGGTCAGGAAGTTACTCAGTTTCTGCTCTGGCTCCACATTAGCCCCAGCTGTTATTCTGTTTCTTTTCTTGGTCTCCCCAGATCTTATCATGTTCACCAGGTTTCTTCCTAGGCACCTCTGTCTCAAAGTTGTCTCTTGGTTACTTCCTGAATCCAATACCTGTTGCTTCTAGCTCAGGGGTCAGCAACCTTTTTGGCTGTGAGAGCCATAAACGCCACATTTTTTAAAATGTAATTTTGTGAGAGCCGTATAGTGCTCACAGTGCGAGCTCCTGTGACAGCGCCTGAAAAAAATTGACTTTATGGCTCCTGCAGAAAGAGCCATACGTTGCCGACCCCTGGTCTACCCAATGAGGATCCTGCTAACAACTTTGGTCACTAATGGGACTTTTTGATCTTCTGATCAAGATTGCTGCATAGACACATTACCCTGAAAAAGCTTATCTGCCTAATATCAGGAGAGAATAATAATAAGAGATAGAGGAAGTCAAAGTCATCATGGCCATCCTGGTAGGAGTTAGGTCAGCTGCTTTTCACTATTACCTTGAAGTTCAGAACATTTATCTCCTTATAGATGCAAAGAGAAAAAATAATGAATGAATGAATGAATCAATGGCCCAGAGACCAGATAGAGAAAATCTGGTTATGCCTAAAGGATAGCCATCTTTTATTCCACCTCCAATACAACTACACAGAGGACATTTGAAACTACAGGATAGATTGGGGATGCTAAAAGAGAGGTTGCAATGAAAAGAGGAGAGTACCAAAGATAGAATATTGAGGGGAAAGCCTCCTAAAATATCAGCAAAGGAATATTTAGAGAGATTAGAGGAAAATCAGGAGAGAGTGAACCTGGAAGCCTAGGTATAGAAAAAATAGCCAAGAGGAGTTGGCCAACAGCATTAAGTATTGCAGAGAGGTTCAGAAGATGAGGAATGGGGGGGGGGAAGGTGATTAGGTCATTCATACTCTTGTAGAGAGCAGTCTCTGGAAAGCTGTAGACTGAAGTAGATGGCAGATAAGGAAATAAATGAAGCTTTTTCAAGAAGTTTAACTTAGAAGAAGGGGAGGAATGGAATGAGAGTTTAATGTAATAAAATCTTGGGTAAAACTTTGAAAAAAATTAGAATTGGGGAGATTAGAATATATTCTGTAGGCAGATGGGAAGAAACCAATAGAGAAGGCAAGATTGAAGATGTAGATGATGGTGGCAGTGATAATTGTTAAAACCTGCCTGGAGTTAACAGTAGGGAAAGGGACTATTACCTTGGTTACTATACTCAAGTATACTTATAGTTTAATTATTGTAAAATTGACAACATTTTTGTTCTTGTTTCTGAAATTAGGAATATTTCCATTACATTTGATCACTGATTCCCTGTTTCTTTACATTGTTAAATATTGAGATGGGAAGATAATTCTGTCAGGTTTGTTTGCTACATTAAAAAACCTAAGGTATCTAACCTGCTTATCTAAAGGTTATGGTCTCATGAAATTGTGTTTTCACTTTTATCATGTAAATAACTGTGCAAGGGAATGAGATGGACCCTGCCAATGTTCTAGGAGGCCATGTGCATTATGTATGAATCATCCAGTCCTGTTCAGAGCAAGAGATGAATTTCTAGGGAATTCTTAGTGAGGTGTGAGTATAGAAGAAGCTAGAGTAAGTGAAAGGCCTCCTTCATAGTCATAGAATTTGTTTAGAGGTAGATGGGACTATAAATTTTCTAGTGTAGGTTTTTCATTTTATAGATGGAGCTAAAATGGTTGTTACTTGTCTAAGTTCAGGCAGGACAATGAACAACTAACTCTTCTTGGTATTACTTTTTGTAAATGAACATATTTTTAATGCCCAAAGGGACAATATCCATGTCATACTTGTTATAGTAGAGGTACAAACAATTCTGTGGATAGTAGCATACTATCCACATAGGAGTTTTTCAACCCTTGTATTTCACCTATATCTATAGATCTATCTATCTTCCTAGTTCCTAAGCAACCTTATTTATATTCCTATTAATTATTTTTGTTAATACATAGTGAAGCATTTTTGGCTTAATGATGGAAATGATAAAAAAAAAAGCTTATTTAATTTAAGTGCATTACAAATTGTGTTATTTTAGTTTTGTAGATGGGGCAGACAGGTTAAGTGAGTTGTCCAAGGTCACACAGCAATCAAATGTCTGAGGCTGGATTTGAATTGAGGTCTTTCTGACCTTAGGCCTACTGCTTTATTTATGGTACCACTGAACTATTTATAACTATTATGTCTATAACTATTCAAAAGAAATAAAATATGTAAAACAAAGCTTAAAAACACATATAAAACTAAATATATTGAATGGCATGTTTTAATGAAATACAACCAATTAAATTAATAAGCCAACCAAATAAGGGATACTTTCTTCCCTTTCAAGTCCATCTACCTACTACTATTCTATTGCTTTTCTTTTCTTTATTTCTGTGCATACTCCCACATTCACGCACGTACATATGTAGTTGTAGTCAGTATGCATTCAGTTATGTTCTGCTGACCTTGCCTTTTGTCACTTTGCATGATCTTTCCAGAGTTTCTTATATTCTTCATATGAGTCATTTGTATGGCCCCTCACTATTCCATTATATGAGTACATCATAATTTATCCAGCCATTCTCCAGGTGTTGAATATATAGCAGGTTTCTATGGATTCACACACACGTTATAGCAGTTATGAACATTTTTTTTCAGATAAGTCCTTTATGTCTTTCCATTCTTATCTTTAGGATACCATTCTAGCAATAAAATCACTGGGTCAAAGAGCCAGTTTTATGCCTTTTTTCCCCCACAGAAGTTATTGTATTTATATCCCAAACTTTAACATAACAAAAGCCTACAATTATAGAACTTAGAGCAGGAAGAGAGCATTTACTATAACCCAACTAATTTTGCATATATTCTCCAAAAAGTTCATACTGACAGTGTAAAAGAATATCCATTTTTCTTTAACATCAGCAACATTGGATTTTCTGAACTTGCTAATAACATTTGACCAATTTACTTGGTGTAAAGTAGTTATCTTAAGGTTTTATTGTTTTTAATTTTTATAACTTTTAGGGGATTTTTAGCATTTTCTCATGTTTGACTATCTATTTGAATTCCCTTCCTCCTAAGCAGTCAGTAAGTATCCTTTGGTCTTTACTCTATTTGGAAGGGTGGAGTTATTTATACTCTTGGAGAGAAGTTATTTCTTTATATTAGAAAAGTTGATTGTAAAAGGGACTCAGCAATGTGTATTACAACTCCCCCCCACCCCCTAATATGTAAGGATTTAACGAGGTTTTCTTTAAAAAGAAAGTACTTTTGGGGAACATTGGTGTTTTAAAATATCCATTTCATTTTGATTAACTATGGCCTAGGGCAGTTATGGTGAACCTATGGCATGTGTGCCAAAAAGGAAACACAGAGCCCTCTCTATGGACATGACTGCAGTTGCCCGCCTGAGTTACTAGAAAGCCAGAGGGACTCTGGTCAGAGCTGCTCCCCTTCCCTTCTCCATGCATCTGAGGACATTCCTTACTTCACCCGCCCCTCTGCCTAGCAGCCCAATGGGAGCATTTCCTCCCTCCCCTGTCTGGGATAAGAGGGAGGGGGGCTGGAGTACTGCCTCACCTAGAATACTGGCAATTTTGATTATTTGAATCAATCCTTTGGTTTACCACATTGTCTCCTGAAGGTCCCTTTTAAAATGAAAATATGCCACTTGAGAAGATAACATGTTAATTTAATGACACAGTAACATAAATTGTCTTAACAGATGACAATCTGGACCCTGATATAATATGACATGTTTTTTGAATTCTTATGTCTGCTTTTTAAAGGTTTTCTGTCTCTTTCATTCTTCACTAGGTTGTCAGATTCTCCTCAGTATGTGTTTTCTTATCATGTTTTTCCCAATTTCTCTTCTGCTGTGATTTAGGAAACCGTATTATCTAGTTTGTTAGGCAGCTAAGTGATACTGTGGTTAGAGTACTAGACTTGGAGAATCAGGAAGGATCTGTGTTCAAATTCAGCCTTGGATACTTACTAGCTGTGTGATCCTGGGCAAGTCACCTAAACTCTGTCAGCCTCAGTTTCCTCATCTATAAAATGAGGATAACAATAATACCTACCTCTCAGAATTGTGGGGATAAAATTATACAATATCTGTGAAGTGTTTTGCAAAACTTAATGTGCTATCTAGCTCTGATGATGATGATGATGATGATGGTGATGATGATGTATAGAAAGTGGAGCAGTAAGAGTACAGGGCTCACTTTTGAATAAATCGCAGGAGTTTAGTGATTCTTTTTTGACTTCTCAGAAGCCTTGTTTTCTTCTTGGTCTTTATCATGTTCCAGATGGTCCAGGTTGCCGCATATCTGGGTTCCAGAGAGTTGTAGTGTTACACTGTGAAGTTTAGCTTCCTGAGTCCCATTCTAGCCCAAGTCAGAGTTGGAAGCAGTTGAGACATTAGGTATGGTTCTTTTCTTTGGGAGTTTCCATAAGTTTTGTTGGTAAGTTTGTTTTAGTCATGTCTGATTCTTGTTGTCGCCATTTGGCAGAGATACTGGAGTGGTTTGACATTTCCTTCTCTAACTCATTTTACAGATGAGGAACTGAGACAAACAGGATTAAGTGATTTTCCCAGCATTCCCCAAGCTACTAAATGTCTGAGGCTAGTTTTGAACTCAGGAAGATGAGTCTTCCTGATCCAGACCCTGCACTCTGTGCCACCTAATTGCTTTAAGTAGCTTATTCTAGGTATGTGTTTTTTGATGGATGAATGTGCTGGAGTAAGTTGAATGGTGAAACCTTTCTGTCTTGAGGATTTAAGTGATGGTTATTCAATTTTAATTTGAGAAACACTCAGGTTATGTAGGAGTATGGCAAACACAATAGGTTGGGGGGGAGAAGAATTTTTATTTATTTTATTACACACACACACACACACACACACACACAAGCAAATTCATTGCATTTAATTACTTTCAACTCATATAGACCAAGCTGTTAATCACCAGAATCCCTTGGAGACACTTTGCTGGCTAGACCTGAAAGGTAGAATTCCCTGGAAATATTTTGAGTGATAGCAAAGGCTTGGCTTTGTGAGAAACCTTGGTCTTATAAAGCTCCATTCTTATGATACATTTCATTTCTCTAATAATGCCCAACTTACCTTCTCTCTTGTTTTCCTTCATGTATTCAGCAACTAGAGTTGACAGCTGTTGTGAGTAAGGCACAATGGCAGATACAGAAATAAATAATATGTTCCTGTCTTCCAGCAGCTTATTCTGTAGTTAATCTAGTTAGTTCTTTAGTAACTCCAATGCAAGGTGACATATTAAATAGCAAATGATCAAATGGAAAAGAGCTTCTACAGTTGAGAGAATGGATTGAAGTCACTACAGATTGAGTATTGGGGTAAGGTCCATGGAAGATTTTTTTTGAAGGTGAGAGGAATTAAGCTAAATTCTCTAGAATGTATAGGGGTGTGTGTGTGTGTGTGTGTGTGTGTGTGTGTGTGTGTACATATATGTTTATGTGTGTATGGTGGAATGGGTAGGAATAGAATTGGAATGGGGAGAAGATTCCTGGAAAGTTGACTAACCTGAGTTAAGGCAGACTATTAGTCCACTGGTGGCATCATTAACTCTTGGCATTATAAAATCTAAATTTGGAACTGTTTATAAATTCTTTCACTCACCTCATAATTCCCGCAGAAAATTTAAAATGTTTGATAGAGTGTCAGTGATCTAAGTGAAGTAAACCTCTTTTATCATGCCCTAGTGGAGGTTGAAGTTTATGCTCTAAGCAAGTGGCAATTAGTTTGGCTTAGAAGCTAAATACATAAAGTAAAATTTCCTCCTTGAGTTATGTACACATTAACTTCGAATAGCAATTTTTTGCAATGGTGAAAAGTACCTTTTTGCTTTTGTTTCATATTTTGTTTCATATAAGGCAGCTAGGTATCACAGTGGATTTAGTACTGGCTCTATAGTTTAGTTCTGAATCTATATCAAACAAGCCTAATCAATCAAGTCTGGTCATGCCATTCTTCATCTTAAGAGCCTACCGTGGCTCCCTATTTCCTCTAGGATAAAATACAACCTTTTAAATTTGGCATTTAAAACCTTTCATAGTCTGAACTCTGCCTATCTTTGCAGGTTCATTACATTATGTTCCCTTTCATGTTCTTAGATCTAAGGTATTCTTCTGATCTACTAATAATTGAAAAGTGAATTAAGACATAGTTCATTCTCAGTGAGCTAATTCTAGCTTTTAGTGGTCATTCCCTGACTGGTTTCCTTAATTTTTCAATGATCATAGACTATTTATTAATCAATTCTGGGATTTCACTAAAGACTAGTGTTAAACTTGCTAGTGTATGGTTTTTGGAATCCTCCCACACATTCTCTTGGTCTTTCTCCAGTCTTAGTTTACTTTTTTTTTTGCCTCTCCATCTCTTACTTATTACAAAAATGGTTCAAAGATGATATACACAAATTCTTACAGTACTTTGGTATTTAATTCTTTTGAGTTTAGAGACTTGAAATTCTGTAATGCATCTAGGTACCGATGTTCTATAACCTTAGCAGCTGTAAATTTCAATTCCCATGTTTGCTCTACCCTTTAAATATCATTCTCTGATAGAGAAGTTGGATTCAAAATAAGGGTTGAACAGTTTTATTTTCTATCTGTAAACCACATGCCATCTTTCTCCAATCAGGAGACCTTTCTTGCTCTCTGTTGCTTCCTGGATCATTCCCCTTCCTTCCACTGAATAAACAAGAGCTGACAGTAATTCGAGATTTTGATTGCTTACCAGGAAAGGTCAAAGCCAAGTTCTCTTGAGATTCATGTGATTACTAGGTTAGAACAGGCTGAGAAGAGTTAGTTAAATTTTGGTCTGAGCTTGGCCAGCAGGGTCAGGTTAGATAGACTCTTCAGGTCCTAGATCACTAGGCATAGGTTTAAAGAGTAACTTGTTAATCACTGCTCCCTTCTCCTCCCCTATCCCTCCCAAAGCCTATGCAAATATCCACTGGATCTCTGCCTGCAGAAATTCTACCCTGTTTGCCTGCTATGAATGCTTTACGATTTGGTGGATTCTCATCTCTTTTTGAAGTAATCAATTTATCAATTAATAAATAATTGTCAAACACCTTCCAGGCACCAAGCCCTATGCTACATATTCTAAGAGTTGCATAAGAGATAGATGTAAGGCATGAGTCACTGCTGAACTTGCAGTTTGACTAACAAGACAAAACTTATATAGGTGCTGTGGAGTGCTTAGTCAGATATCAAAGATGCCAAGGTCCTCCTGAGCATCTCAGGAGAATGAGGGGAGTTCAATAGCCTTCATGGCCATTGGAACACATTTTTCTCACCTGTTCATTCCACTGGGGAAATCCTCACATATTTGAGGTAGACATCGCCCTAATTCACTTATGGATTGGATTTGAGGCCTATTGGTTGTTTTCAACCTGGTTCAGCCCACCTACCTAGATGGTTTTACCAGGGTGTAGCTACTGCACATGCTATAGCTTATTGGAGTCACAGGTGAGAAGTAGGAGAGAGAAGGGTGCAGGTGGACATCAGGAAGAGAAGTAAGCAAATTGGATAGATAGAATGGACCCAGAATATGGAATGCCTTGAAAAGTCTGCAGAGAAGTTTTGATGTCATTTAGTAAATAATAGAATAATAGTAGCTGCAAACCTGTATCAACTTAATCAGTGGGATTGGGTCTAGGTAATAGTTCCAAGGAACTGGAAAAGTATTTTGATATTATACCATCTGGTATTTTTAATGGGGAAGGCCATAGGGAAGTTTTGACATTATTGTCCTTTTGAACACTCCAGATATTTAGTATTTTAAGTGAGAACTTAGTGAAGTGATTAACCAACAAGGAATTATTAGGTAGCCCCTACTAGTTAACACTGGGGATGGAGAAAAAAAATTTCTTGTCCTCAGAGAGCTTATATTCAATCTAGGGAAAGAGCATGTTCAAATTTAAGGAAATTCAAAAAATATGACAGTATATAAAAAAGAATGCAGTTATTTTTACTTGTCTCCTTGTTTTTCATCTCTAAGATAAGATAAGAGTAAGCTGATAAGAGTATTGTATTATAGGGAACTGAGCACTAGACTGACAGAATAAGCCTCAATTCCAGTCCCAGCTCAACCATTAACTAGTTGTATGACTGTGGTCAAGTCATTCTGGACTTGAACATCCTTCTTGGTAAATATATGGGGCCAGTTGGTAAGGTTGGTCCCTTCTACCTCTGAAATTCTATGACACTGATTCGCTTATACATGCTTTTGTATCTCATGCTGCATGTTCCTCCTCCTAGGATCCCAATTTCCTGACAAATCCTCATTTGTTTTTTCAGCCAAGCAGCCTGACTGGCATCCTCAACTCCCTTTCTGGTATCATCTTCTTTTCTGTTTTCCTAGCTTCTCTACTGTCAGAAGCACTGTGGAAAGCCTACAGAGCTTTCTTTCCTACTTCTCACTGGTTCCTCATCACTGGACACCAGTCTCTTAGTGTTTCAAAGAGGATTTCCTAGGAAACAATTCAATGAGGTTGGATGGGATGTTAGAGAAACATAAAAGGGGCAATAGCAATACATTTTGCAAAACTTTTTTTATATTTAATCCTGTTCCTAAACATCAATAGGACTTTACTTGGACTTCTTCCTGTTTAATTTCCTTCTATTGGTCTTGCTTAGAGATGCCAGCCATTTGGCCCACAACACTCTCAAGTGCAGCCTGAACCAGATTAAAGTGTAGTTCCTCTTCCAGTTTAACATGTTGATGTGTTAATTTAAAAAAGAAATAAAGAAATATTTGGTTTTCTAAGTCGATATGCAGCCCACAGGGAACCTTATATATAGTTTCATGGTCTCCATATCTAATTGGGTTTGACACCAATGGCCTTGGCCTTGGCATGAACTTGGTTCTCCTTTCCTAGCCATGGATTTGACTGATCAGACTGTTTAGTTTCACCTCTAGAATCTGTTGTATTCTGGTGGGAATATAAACTGCATTCCTAACATCAGAAATTCTTTGAAAGGAGGAAATACATTGGAAAAATAACTCCTGATATAGAGCACGGTTAGGTTTCGTGCAAGACCGATGTGAAGAAAGCACTATTATCTATGTTCCAGCCAATTGTACTTTTCCAGCTTTTATTTAGGGGGGAGGGTGGAAGAGGCTTAAGTGGATTCTTCTCAGGATAGTTTATTTTGACTCTCAGATATAATCTGGGACAAGAACTGCTTACTTACCTGACTCTCAGCAAAACTACTCACAAAGTAGCCCCAGTGCTGTTTCCCTTAAAGCTTTGGTGCCTTTTCCCACCCCTCCCCACATCACTCAGACTCCCGTCTCTGTTGTGGTTCCTAGCTGGTACAGGCTTTTTTTTTTAAACTCTTACCCTCCATATTAGAATCAATATTATATATTGGTTCCAAGACAGAAGAGCAGTAAGGGCTAAGCAACTAGGATTAAGTGACTGGCCCAGGGTCACACAGCTAGGAAGTGTCTGAGGCTAGATTTGAACCCAGGACCTGTCACCTTTAGTTCTAGCTCTCTATCCACTGAACCATTTAGCTTCCCTCTGCTAGTTAGGCTCTTGATGGTCATTACCTCTTCTGCTTAAATGTCATTTGGACTAGGGAACACATTCTCCTGATGGCTCTCTATATCTTCTAACCTAAACTCCTTGCTAATGATAATAATATGGCAATATTGATAATGATGATAACAAACAATACTTTATAGAGCACTTTAAGATATGCAAAATACTTTAAATATATTATTGCATTTGAGCCTCATGACAACTCTATGAGGTAGGTGTGCTCTCATTATATCTATTTTACAGACCAGAAAATTGTGCCTAATAGAAGTTGAGTGACTTCTCGAAGGTCACCCAGCTAATTCAAATTCAGGTCTTAACTGACTCTAAGTCTGGAATTCTATACGCTGCTCCAAGTTGCTCTCAGTTAAACTGAGCAGGTGTGACATGCCTCTGAAAGTTCAGACTGTGTCGTTTCCCTAGCTTGATACATTTTTTTCCTTGTCCTCAATAAAGAAATCATTTCTGCTGCCTCAGGATCCTGCTTTCATTCTACTCTTCTTGTGAAGAAGTAGACTCTAAAGACAACCCTTTGTTTTAAAAAACAAAAACAAAAACAAAAACCCTTACCTACTGTGTTAGTATCAGTTCTAAGACAGAAGAGTAGCAAGGGGTAGGCAGTGGGAGTTAAGTGACTTGCCCAGGGTCACACAGTTAGAAAGTGTCTGAGATCACATTTGAATCCAGAAACTAGCTATCCCCTTTGTTTCTTTAAAATAAAATAAAAACAATGGCTGGGTATGCAGCAGCAATTTTAACATTATCCCCCACTGCTTCTCTCCCTAGTCTGTACCCTTAATAATTGGGCAAGGTCATTTTGCCAGAGATCTTTTGAAAAGAAACTAGTCAATGGGATAAATTGCAGGTAAACTTCTCCCCATTCCCCCCAATCCATGTGCAAATCTGATTGTGGCCTGTTGTTGACTTAGCATTCAGCTTGCTGAATAATTAGAGTGATTCATAGTTCATGTAGAGAATGTACACGGACATCCAGAATTGCTACAAATAATAGAGGAGAAAAGATTTTTTTTCTCCTGCTGTTTGTAACTTGTGAAGTGTCACATTATTACCTCCTGTCCCCGTGACAAATTGGTTTCTGTACTGAGCTCACCATCTAGCTAAATGCTTCTAGACTGCCTGTTGCCCCATAGTTTCTAAGCCACAAATGCCTATTAAAGCACAGTCCTGCCTACATTGCCATCAAAGAATAATAATAATTGTGTCGATAATTGGGCTCCTAGGTGTTCAAGGCACAGCCTGAGTACTCTGTAGGATTTTGGATGTTCTTGGATTGTGGGGGTGGTACAGGGCCAGGAGACTATTGAGGGGGAGTTGCAGCTTGCTAATGAAGCTCCTGAAAGATGGGGGTTGGGTAAATTTAGCCCATAACTTGACTCCCCGTACACTCTCCTCTTACCGTGATTTCAGATAGTATTTGGTGAGGTATTATTAAAGAGTGGCTATGGTCGAGTCTGCTCCTCTCATTTCACTGTGTGCTCTGACCTTTTCATCCAACAAACATTTAGTGAGATCTGGGCTGGGGTAGAGTCAAATAGAAGAATAAGATATAGTCTCTCCCCCCAAAGAACTTAAAGCAAGAGGAAAGAAAACATGGGTGCAGATAACTCCAGTAAAATGAAGTACAAAGTATAATGGGAATTCAGAAGGAAGTCATTCCTTCTGGTTGGGTGTGAGTGGGGCGGAGATGACTAACCATACAGATTGTATTTGAGTGAAAAGGATTTCTCTGCTATTTCCTTTTGAACCCTTCCCTGTGTGCAGCAAGTTTAAGGTTATTGGGCCAGGAAGAACTCTTATCCTGCCTTGAAGAGAACCCACCTTTGCCCTCTGTCATACATTAGAGAATCATAGATACAGAGCTGGAAGGGACTATAGAGGTGATCTAGCTCTTCGTTGTCATTTTTCAGATGAGGACACTTGAGAAGTGATGTACCCCAAGGTCAAACAGGTCATTAGTGACAAAGCTGAGATTCAAACCCTTTTTAGCTATCAAGACTCTCTTGTGCTACATCAGAACTTATATCTAGGACCATCATGGCGTACCATAGCCTAAGGGCTTTAAACAGATTATTGTTTATGGAAAATTACTTTTAAGAATATCAACAGGAAGCAACAGAGAAGGCTTGAACATAGTGTAACGGTTTAGAAACTTGACATATATAGCTATTATTTAATCCTCATTAGAACAATGTTGTTCTACCACATTATTATAACCATTTTACAGATAAGGAAATTGAGGCCCAGAGAGTTCAAGTAGTTTGCTCAAAGCCCAAGTAAGCAGTAGAACTAGGGTTAGAATCCAGGTTTTTATGGCCTTAAATTGAAGGTTCTTTCCATTCTGCTGCAGTTCTCAAAAAGAAACAAACAAACAAACAAAAAGACTAGCTATTAACCCAACCTGGGAAATGGGGGAAAGAACAGGTACTTGCCCAAGGCTATGATAGCTAGTAAGACAAAAACCTCAGAGTTGGAATTTCAGGCTTCTGATGAATTCCTCATCCAGTGTTCTGCCCACTACTTGGCATTCTGGTTTGAGACAAAAACTTTATATAATACCAAGAGAGCAAAGAACACAATAATATTCTTTGCTGCAGAATGGGGTAGGAATGGGGAGGATAAGTGAGGAGCCAGACATCAGGGAATGCATCTTCAGCAGCATTTTCTATCTACCCTGCTTCAAAAGGGAATCCAATTTTCTGGCTATAAAGCCCAAGGGGAAAATTCAGTTCAACCCATATAGTGATGAGATTATTTAGCATTGGTATAACACTTTATATTGGCAAATGCTTTGCAGTCATTTTTTGTTAGTTATTTCAAATGAGAAATATGCTTCCATATTCACCTACTTTTTTTTATTATTAAATCCTAATCCTTTGTCTTTCTAAGTATCAGTTCTAAGGCAGTAGAGTGTTAAGGACTAGGCAATTAGGGTTAAGTGACTTGCCCAGGGTCATACAGCTAAGAACTATCTGAGGCCAAATTTGTACCTGACTTCTAATCTCTAGACCTGGTTTTTCATGTAGCTAACCCACATATCCATCTAATTCTTAAAGAATGAGGAGGAACTATCTGAGTTGTGAACCAGTATCTCCATATCCTATTTGTAACTTGTTTGCCTGTAGTTGTTTCTGCGTTGTTGCTCTAATACATCTAATGGATGGTGAACTCCTTGAGATCAGGGACTATTATTTTGTCTTTCTTTGTATTCTTAGTGCTCAATATAGTGCCTGATACTTTGTAATGCTTGTTGACTGACAAGTGTGTCAAGGGTGTGTGTGTGTGTCTTTGGTTTGGTTTTATTTTTGTTTTTTGAATTGAGCAGATGGAAATACAATGAATCCTTGGTGGCATGAAGAAAGGCACTGTATTTATAGTTAATCTACAGTGTTTTTTTATCCAACAGATTTTCAAGGTGCCTTCTAGACATGATTTTCCCAGCATTCCTAGACTTGGAATAGTAGTGGGGTGTGGTGGGGTGAGTAAAGGAATATTTCTTATGGCTCTGACAGATAAGAGGATATAGTCTTGTTCTCTCCATTTAAGAGCATTAATGCTTAATTAAAAAAATAAAGATGTCGTTTATGGCTCGAGGACCTTCATTCCTTTTTCTCCATCTCTCCAAAGACTGGTCCAGTTGTGAGACTGACCCCCAAGGAGAACATTGTTTCACTTTGACTCTTTGCTCCTATCTCCCAAGTTTTGACTGGAAAATTTTCCTGAATAAAGCTTATGTTTATGTTTTTCCAAATATAGGCAATAAGGCTCAACCTCATTTATTAAAAAATGGTGAGGAAATCTTCCCTACCCTCTTGGTAAAGCTGCATAACCAAATCTGCATCCTCATCTACCAATAAGGGAACATTTCAGAACAGATAGGATGGGATGGAGCTGGCTGCTTTTCCTCTTGAAAATGAGCATTTATAAGATAATTTGAGTTTCATTCTGATGGAATCCTGTTCAGTGTATGCATGGGACCCTCTGTAGCTCCATTTTTCTTTCACAGGTACAGTTACTAGGAGAAGTTCTTGAGGTTTTCTAGACTTCATGCTGTGTTCCCTACCAAAGTTGCTTATTAAAAGTGCCAGAGTAGTCTGTTGCTGTTTACTCTCAACTAGCAAATCTGTCCTGTCATCAGTGCAGTTTTTTTTTTCTCCTGGGGATAAGACAATTATATCAGGTGACTTATGCTGGTTAGGCAACAAACATTTATAAAGTGCTTACTCTGTACTGATCACTATTAAACATTAGAGGTACAAATATAAGCAGAAAGGAAGATAGTCCCTACCCTCAAGCAGTTTATATTCTAAATCTAAATGGAGAAACAACACCAAAAAAGGGAACCAGAAAGAGGTGGGTGTGAGAGGGAATAAAAGGTACTTTTGTAGGAACATGGTGTGAAATCTGGTGAATCACTGGGGAATGAATTGCAGCTAGCCCAATCCATCCCCAAATTGGAGGAGTGCACCAATGGGAAAAAGAGTCTGCCATGGGGGAGGAATGTTCCAGGGTGAGAAGACCCCAAACCCAGAAGAAGTTCCCAGATGTCAGAAGATAACTGAATTTTGGTGGTAAAAGTCTACAATCAGAAGTCCAGCAGGGAGGATAATAGCAAATCAATTACCTTGTAAGACAATTAGTTTCTTTGCTTTATTACATTCCTAAAAAAAGTCAGAGGAGGCAGTTTTTGAGTTGGGGCTGATGTGTTTTTATTTGCATTTTTAGTATTAACCAACACTCCTGAATCGGGTCGCCAGAGAACTGGCAGCTGATTCCAGCCCTGCCTCTGAGTACTTTTCCTGGTTCTCCAGATTGTTGCTGTGGCACCAAATTTTAGATGCTGAAAGAGCCAGTACAAGATAATCTATTCTCCAAAGTGCTGAGTTTTCTCAGGCTCTGCAGGATAATCATGGCTGCTTCTGGGAATTACCTGGAATGAAGGCGGCTTTCGTTTTAAAACTCAAATGGTTTTAGACCAAGGCTTCATTTATCAAGGTTCTGCCATGCAGAGGGCTAAGGAAGAGAGAAATGTACTCAAAGCAACAATGGGAATAAGAAGGAAACAGGGGCCATAGGCAAACATTGGATCAGAATAATTGAGGCTTGAGCAGCTACTGTGGATCAACAATTATGCTATGTGGTGTAGAATATGGAGAAGGCATATGAGATGTGGTCTCATAATCTCAATCAAGAGCTGACAATATTTATAAGAAGAACACTGTCCATAGAGCTATTTACTGATATTCAAAGTGTATCCATTGCCCAAGAAGTTCCAAGGAACATTCCATGGCATGGAGTTTTTCAACAGAAAGATAGTCTGCAGGAGAAAATTGTTTTGGCAACGTTTTGTTTTGGGGTCTGGGATTTGAAATGCATACCACTGACTCAGACACCATGGGTTCACATCCCAGTTCTGCTACTTGTTTAGCCATTCTTTGTATATGAAATGCTCTCTCACTCTATATCCACCTTTAAGTTTTCCCCTGCCTTCCTTCTAAGTCTTAATTAAACTTCCATGTTACACAGGGAGCCTTTCTTGGACCTTCCTAATGTTAGTGTCCTCCCTCTAAGATGATCTCCAGTTCATCCTTTATACATCTTCATTGTACATTGTTGTTTTCATGTTGTCTCTCGCATTAGATTTCAATCTCCTTGAAGGCTGTTTTTTGCTTGACTTTGTGTGCCTGGTACTTAGTATAGTGCCTTGCACCTAGATGCTTAATAAATGCTTATTGAGTTGACTTTACTTGAAGTACATTTTGTGAATTGTCAAGCAAAAAATAGCAATGCATGCAAATATATCAAATTCTAGAAAAAGAAACATGGTTCTGTTCCCCTCTGCCCTTAAGGATCTTGCAAGGTCTTAACATTGCTCATTTTGAAGGCCCATTAACATTATAGAGTCCTGTGGATATAGAACAGAGACGAAACTGAATCAGTGTCCAATCTGTAACAGATCCCACATATGTGATCTTTTGAATAAGACTCTGATATGACTTGTTCTCTGTTGTATGCTTAGAATATAATGAATGAAAAGAGAAAATTCTGATTAGTTGAACCATTGGATTCCAGAATTTGCTGTGTCTGTAAGGTATACTTTAATTTAGACTTGGAGAAAGTAAGTATGATCTCTGAGAGATAGTTATTAAGCATGGGAAGGCATTAGTCCTGAGTCCATTTCCATTCCCTGGCTCTTTATACATGCTGTTTGCTGCAATGTTGTGCTCTTAGTTTTGCCTTATCTTTATGATGGCCATGTGTTACTTAGCTTCTGGTGGATATTAGGCTGAACATAATTAATATGAATGCTACGTTGTCTTATCAAATTGCTAATCTTTTCATATTGATTCTTGATCCTATGGCATTATTATGCATAAGAAGTGTCATAAAAGATGTGATCCAAGAAAAAGGTGGGCCAGCATTGATTTCACCTGAAACATAAAAAGTCTTAGAGGGAAGCCTCCAGGACATTGGGCATATCTTCTATGGAGGAACTCTGGAAAAACCTGGATAAAAGTTGGACAAGAGGAGGTCTGGTGACATTATCATCATCTACATCAAATGAAGAATAGATGAATATATCGATGAGATCATAGATGGACTGAATTATTGAAATGTAATATTAAAATAGTATTACTTGTTATGAATATTGACAAAATGTCTGTTTATTTTCAAATTGTAAAAGCAAGTCTCTTTTACCAGATTTACTTCATTTTGGCAAGTAGACTTTAGTTCAAATTCAGCCTCAGACACTTACTGGCTGTGTGATCTTAGACAAGTCACTAAACTCTGTCTCAGTTTCATCCACTGTAAAATGGGAATTATGATAGCCCTTCCCTCCAATGATTGTTGTGATCAAGATAATATTTGTAAAAGTGCTTGGCACAATGCCTGGCACATAGTAGGCACTATATACGTTAGCTATGATGATGATACTGTATTATTTTGTTTTTGTTCAAATTTTATCTTAATGATATCTTTTGCTTTTAAATCAGATTTATCACTTGTGACAAACAAGAAAGGAGAGACAGAATTGTGCAAAACTAACCAACACATTAACTGGGTCTGACAGTATATGCAGTGTTTCACACTTGTAACCCCCTACTTCCAAAAAGAAGAGAGAGGGATGCATTTTTGCATCTCTTCTCTAGGGCCAAACTTGATCATTACAATACTAATGCTCCTTTTAGTTTAGTTTATTTTTTTCCTTTTATGTTGTTCTAATCATTTCATATATTGTTTTTCTGGTTCTGATTTCTTCTTCTCATTTCATATCAGCCTTTTTATGCTTCTATGGCATCTTCAGAGTCATTTTCCATTACATTCATGTACCTATCAGTGCATTTCCTTATCTTCTTTAGACATTCCATATTCCAGACAGACATTCCTTGCAAGGATTTCCTGACCTCAGCATCCCATCTCCTGCCTCCAGATCTTTACATAGGTCTCCCTTCTCTCTCCCTTGAATGTACTCCCTCTTCCTTTCCACATTTTCCTTCAAAATTCAGCTTTGAATGCCAATTCTGAAAGAAGATTCTACTGGTCCTTTCCACCTTTTAATAAACTCTCCCTCGAATTACTTAATTTTTACTTACTTAAATAATTTAGTCTCTCAGGTCCTCAATTTCCTCATCTGTAAAATGCAGGGACTGGATTTGATTAATTCTGAGGCCCCATCCAACTCCAACATATACTTTTTTTTTTTAAACCCTCACCTTCAGCAATATTGTGTGTTGGTTCGAAGGCAGAAAAAATGGTTAGGGCTAGGCGGGGGGAGAGGGGGTGTTAGTTGATTTGCCCAGAGTTACACAATTTGGAAATATTTTGAAGCCAGGACATCCCATCTCTAGGCCTGTCTCTCGATCCACTGAGCCACCTAGCTGCACCTCTAAATTTATATTTTCATGGCTAATTGACATTAAAAGTATAAGCTCTAGGAGACATGATGAGACCACTATCCTTTCTGATTATAAATTCCTAAATTGTGCCATCTGGTATTGACTAGGACCCTCTCTTTTCATTTTTGACTCTGAAAAGAAGTGTTGCATTGAAAAGGAACCAAAGGGGAATTGCATAACTGCAGTATTAGTGAAGCATGAACACATAGTAATTAACTTACCAGTCATGAGTGGTGGCCAATCTGCCTGCTGTTGTCACTCCACCCCAGTGTTTCAGGAATAAGTCCTGCCCAGAGCTGTTTCCAGGGAGTGCTTTTTAATCCTCTTTCTCATTGCACCTTCTTCACTTCTGTCTCTTTTCTCTAGGTTGTTTTGGGGTGGATTGACCCCCTAGATGTGGTTCATAATTTATCAATTTCACCTTAAGATCAAGCCAGTGGCCTTCCTGAATGTGGAGAGTTAGGTTTGGAGGCAGCAGTTAGCAGGTGATTCATGGCTGGGATTCAGCACACTGCCTTTCACTAGGAGAATCATTTTTCCCTGGGTGTGTTTTATGGGAGGCTGCTCGGTGCCAGTTTGTCAATAAAGAGTCAGTTTTTCCAGGCAATTGTAGTAGAATCTGGTGCCTTCAGTGACTGGGCAACTCCCATTTGAGTCTACAGTTTTACTAGCTTCCTTTCAAGATCTGGCAATATGTATGGCTCCTTGATGAAGGGTCTTGTTTCCTAAAAGAAAGAAGGACATTTTCTGTTCCTTCTGACCTCATTCAGGATGGCCAACACAAGAGCTAGAGTGGAGAGGGTAGTGTATCTAGGATGAGGGATTGGTAATGTTGAGCTCTAGGAGAGGAATGGATATCATTGGATCACAGATTTAGAGCTTAGAAGGGGCCTTTAGTGATTCTTTAGTCCAACCCCTCATTTTACATGTGAGAAAACAGACACTTAGAAAAAAATTGAGTAATATGCCCAGGGTCAGAAAACTAGGAAGTCATTCAATCAGTCAATAAACATTTAAGTGTATTCTCTGTGCCAGACACTGAGCTAACACTGGAGATACAAATATGAACAAGAAAGATAATCCTCAGAGAGTTTATCATCTAAGAAGAATTTAGAATCTGAGAATCTAGGAAGGTAATATACAAAAGGAAGCTGAAAAGTAGAGAGGAGGAAAGAAAGTATTTAGCAACAGGGCTGGATGGAGCCCAGTCCTACGAAGGCAAGCTGGTTGGTGGAGAAAGGTGTCAGAGGTAAAATTCAGACTCAGATTTTTTTTTCTCAAAGCCCTGCATGCTATCCATGACATCTTACTGCCTCTCAAGGAGATCAAAAGTGTGATAGAGTTGTGTGGGAGACCATCGTGTTTTGTCTGAGTAGAAAGAAAGGTGAAGCTCTTAGAGGAGAGTCAACTGGGATTCCAGGAAAGAACTGTGGGACTGGATGTATTAAAAAAAAAAACAATTGATGGGAGATTAGGATATTGTCTAAGATAAGAGCATGATTTCAAAGTTTGACATCTTAGAGGCAGAGGAATTCTAATGAAAACTACTGTCTTAAATTTTCTATTTGTTTCATGTATCTTGTAGTTTAGATTTTTTTCCTAGTTAAGTTATAAACTTCTCAATGACAAGGATAATATCTTTGTAATATTTATATATCCCTAAGATCACCTACCATCTCACTCCAAGTAGAGTAGGTTCTCAGCACATTTGTTGATTTGATCAGATTTCCCTTTTTGATCTTTGTTCCTCAGTCACAATCTAAACTTAAAGAATTCAGATAACTTGCTGGAGGTGGGGTGATATTTAGATTATTTTCTACCAGAAATGAAAAAGATATTGATCTTAAGAGAGGAAACTTTTGTAGGATGTCTGTCTTGGCAGACCTACAGATAAACTTTGTACCTTAGATTCCTTGACCATTATTTTTCTTCCCCTTCTTGTTTTCTTAGAGTCTTGTCCTTTCCTCACTCCCTGTTAAATTATTTGGATCTTCTGGTATGAGGATCTTCACTTGACCTCTTTGTTTCAATTCCATTATTTGTCAAATGGTGATCATAACATTCATTCTGTTATCTATATACCCAAGGCTGTTGTTGTAATGTCATAAAAGAATGAAAGTGTTTTTTAAAAAGGCATAAAAAGGTTCACAAATGTAAAAATTCCTATAAAAGTGGGAGCAGGCCACTGATTTTTTTGTTTTGAGGAACATTTTAGAAAATCCTGGAGATGATTAATGTGTGACAACTGTCAGAGGTGCAGTTTGCCAGAGAATTGTCTTGGTGATTGAGAGCTATGAGCACTCACCAGAGTTTTGCTCCCTATTTTTCCTCCAGCCCCCCAGATGGTGGTGTTCTTGTTTAATTGCCTGCACATTTCAGAAAAGGGAGTTAGGCTTGTTCTACCTTGAAATGATGGCATCTCTGGACTTGTGCCTAAAGAAAAGCTCTGTCTTCCTCCACTCTTAGTGTCGTGATTATCTTTGCCTCTAGACCATTACTTATTTTTCCCACAGTCTTGTGTATTTCTGATTATCTTGGGAGGTGTCTTAGAATCCCTAGAACAGAACTGATTTTAAAAGGAATGATTCTACAAAGCATATTTAAGGAAGAAACTGAACAAAGGCATAGAATCAAACTTCCAATGAGTGAATTGACTGGTAGTCACTAGTCTCACTTAATTGCAGAGAAATTCAATAAGAAAGCCAGTATCTTTGCTCTAGATCCTTCATTCTTGTGATGCTTGTGGATAGCTAGCTGTCCAGAATCTATGGTCTTTGATCACACATGTTCTTTTACTCCCTTTTTGATCCATTTCTAATATCTTATTGTTATTTGACTCCTCTAATACCACAGTTCTTAAGCTGGATTCTGTGACCTTATACTGTTTTAGCATATTTTTCCCTTTCTAATGCTATATTTTTATTTTATGTATTTAAAAATATTAGCATAATATAAGGGTCATAATCTTACTCTCTAGAGCAGCATTGGCAAAATATTGGCATGTGTATCCAAGCCAGCAGTGGGGGAGCTGCTCCATTCCCCCTCTTTCCAGTGCTTGAGGACATTTTTTTGCATGCCCCACCCCTCTGTCCAGCCACCCAAAGGGAGCACTTCCTTCCTCCACTCTCTGGGGTAATGAAGGGAGTGAGGGTGGTGGGGCTCATAGGCAGCTTAAAGTTGAAGTTTGGGCACATGAACTTGAAAACGTTCACCAATAGTGCCCTAGTGGATTGTAGAACTTTAGAGCACTATTTCTCAAGATTTTTGACTGCCTCCATTCTTCTCAAAAGGTTTGCATGAAATAGTTTTAAAAATGATTAAAAATAAATTATTGGGGGTAGCTGGATAGCTCAGTGGATTGAGATAGGAGGTCCTAGGTTCAAATCTGTCCTCATTTTCTAGCTGTATAACCCTGGGCAAGTCATTTAACCTCCATTGCCTAGCCCTTACCACTCTTCTGCCTTGGAAATAATACATAGTATTGATTCTAAGATGGAAGGTAGAAGTTCAAAAATTAATTAATTAAAATTTATTTCTTATAATATATACCTTATTATATACAATGCTTATATCATGCAGTATTTCTAGGAAGAAGGAAAGGATTATATTTCAAAATAAAAAAATGACTAGAGATATAACAATCCCTAAAACATAAAGAATCACTCCATCTTAGAGACCTATGTGACATTGCTCATTAGCTATTTAAATATTCTTGTGATTGGCAACCTTTACAAAACATTCTGCCTGTGTATTGGTATTTTGGAGGGGGGGGTGGGGGAAAGAGAGAGAGAGAGAGAGAGAGAGAGAGAGAGAGAGAGAATGAATGTGTGTGTGTGTGTGTGTGTGTGTGTGTGAGTGAGTGAGCGTATGTGTGAGTGATATCAGCTCTTCCTTTGTCCTTTCTCCTTTGTCCTATAGTCCAACTCCTATTTTATATGCTGGGGTAGCTAGCCACTGAAGTGGATAGAGTGTTAGACCTGGAGTCAATAAGACATGAATTCAAATCTTGCCTTAGACACTATGTGACTTTGGGCTAGTTACTTAATCCTGTTTGCCTCAGTTTCTTCATCTGTAAAATGAGCTGGAGAAGGAAATAGCAAACCACTTTGTGTCTTTGCCAAGAAAACTCTAAATGGGGTCAAGAAGAGTCAGATATAACTAATGTTATTAGACAAAAAAAAATAATGTCATTTGATAAAACAACAACAGTAACAACATTTTATATGTTGGGAATGTAGACTCATCTTGGTACCAGAAGAGCTTGTCTTGGTTATGGGACTTGCTGCTCAGGTTGCACTTAGTGGCACCTGGCTAGATGGATAGGGGAATGAATTGTGAGGAGAAAAGCATTTTGATCTGTATATATCTATTCCTCTCTGGGAATTCTTGTCTTTTTTTTGCTTCTAATTTCTCTTGAAAGTGTGCATTTGGAGCTGAAGAAACAACATCACTTTCCCCCAAGCCTTTTAATATAATAAAAAATAGAAAATCAGAGATGGGAGCTTCATAGCACTACCTTCTGTAATGGAAATGCCATTACTTCATGTATTTCATTTAAGAGCCTATGACTTAACTGGGCTATTTGGGGAAAAGTATGCAGGTTTTCCCTTTGGGAAGGAGTGTCTTTTCAATTGAAGAAGCTACATTCTGATGAAAATGTTTTAGTGATATATGTTAGGAGATTCTTAGTGGCTTTTTTTGAGGCCACATTTTTTTAAAGAGTCTAGAATAATTTCGAGAATAAAAATTTCAGATGCTGATGCCTCCCTGTATTATCAACTTCACAGAGTTATTGGGAGGAAAAGGGACACTTTGCAAACCCTAAAGTGCCTCATCACAGGATTATGACCTCATATATTTAAACCTGGAAGGACTCTTGGAGATCATGGAGTTCAACTTCCTCTTTTTAGAAATTCAGGTTAAGAAAATTGAGGTCTAGAGGTAGCAAGTGAATTACCCAAAGTAAAAAAGATGGCAGAACTGGAATTTGAATCCAGGGCTTCAAGTAAAAGGGGAAAAAAGTAAGATCTCAACAACTGTTTGAAGTGAGGCTCTAAATAAGAGAAATAATTATTAAAACAGTCCTGAGCTTTTAGTCCATATCAGTCAGATGAGCAAAGATGACAAAAGGTAAAAATGATAAATGTTACAGGGACTGAGAGAAAACAGATACATAAAAGCCTTGTGAATGCTACTATGAATTAACTTCAGTCTTGGAAAATAATTTGGCATTATGTTAAAAAAAAGTCACTTGTATATGCCCTTTGATTCAGTGATGCCACATATGTCCCAAGAAGGTCAAAGATAGAGATAAACTTCCCATACGTACAAAAATGTTTATAGCACTTCTTTTTATAGTAACAGAAAACTGGAGAATGGGCACCCATATACATGCTAATTATTACTGCTCTCATCAATGCCCAATGTTTATACTATAAATGAGTTTTATGTGATTATTTCAGCTTTTCCAGTAATAAACACTTAAGAATCTTGTGGAAATCTTATTCATGTATGGTTTGGACCAAATGGTTCCCGAGTTGTCTTTAAATTTGGAGATCTTATGAATTTTTGGAAGTATATTTAAAATCTTTGAAAAATCCAGCATAAATCAAATTCCCTACTATTGAAGGTTATGGGTTTCTATGCATACTGTTTATTGAGTTTTAAAAAGGCAGCTCAGTCTAGAATTTACTTAGGCACTGTTTCATTCAGCAAATATTTATCAGGCACCTGCAGTAAGTAGGACATTGTGGAACATTGAGGAAATAAAATTTAGATAAGACATGGCTTCTACTCTCATAGAGTTTATTGTCTATTGAGGGGTAAGACACAAGCAGATAATTGCAGTAGGTAAAATGATAAAAAATTAATAATAGCTAATATTTATGTAGCACTTACTATGGGCCAAATACTATGCTAAGTGCTTTCTAATGGTGATCTCACTTAATCTTCACAACAACCTGACTTTGAGCCTGACCCTCTCTACACTTCCCCAACCTAGTCTCCTAATAAATGATAAATGTATTAGAGAGATGTCAAACAGCATGATATGTGATATCTGAAGGGGATGATTACTACTAATCAGGAGTATTTAGGGGTCACTTCCAGGGAGTTTAAAGGATGTTTAAGAATTCAGCGGGTGAAGAGAAAGAAGTAGAACATTATAGGTATGGGGAACAGCTTGAACAAAGGTCAGAACATAATGTTTAGGGAAAAGAGAGTAGAGGCAATTTGCCCAAAGTATAGAATTTGGGTAATTAGGTGGTTAAATGCTGGGCTTGGAGTCAAGAAGACCCGAGTTGAAATCTGGCCTCAGCCACTTATTAGCTATGTCCCTGGGCAAGTCACTTTACCCCGTTTGCCTCAGTTGCCTCATCCATAAAATAAGCTAGAGAAGGAAATGGCAAGCCACTTGAGTTTCTTTGTAAAGAAAACCTCAAATGGGATCAGAAAGAGTAAGACATAAATGAAAGGAATGAGCATTAATGTATATTTGTATAGCAAATATGTATAAAGTATTTAGGATCTGTTCTTAAGTCAGATTTTTATATATATAGATAATTTATAGTAAAAGAAATTATGTTTATTTGTGGTATTAAAAATAAACTATGTTGATATTATACAATACTACACATATATTATATGCATTTCTGAGTTTCTAAACTTTTTGGGGGTATCTGCTGGCCTTTACATGTCATCTGTGGCTTCCCAAGATTCCTCCCAAAATTCCTAGTTAATTTCTTATGCTGACCCCAGGTATATGGAAACTGTATTGGGGAAATAAAGACATGATGTGGAAGGACTACGTATACTTTAAAAAAGCTTGATGTTTAAGCGCATAGTCTGATGAATTTTCTTGTAAAGTGATTAATCATCTCTTGAATTGCTTATTGTGAAATCAGAATTTATGTAATGGATAACACCTGTCATGCTAAATAGTGAGCTAGACTGGGAGTCTAGATAATAGGATTCTAATCCTGGCTCTATTTTTTTTTTTACTCTTTTTTTTTTAAACCCTTAACTTCTGTGTATTGACTTATAGGTGGAAGAGTGGTAAGGGTAGGCAATGGGGGTAAAGTGACTTGCCCAAGGTCACACAGCTGGTAAGTGTCTGAGGCCGGATTTGAACCTAGGACCTCCCTTCTCTAGGCCTGATTCTCAATCCACTGAGCTACCCAGCTGCCCCACCTGGCTCTATTTTTAACTTGTTGAGTTACTTTGGGTCAGTCACTTAACTTCTCAGGCCTCCATTCCTTTATCTGTTAAATGAAGAAGTTCCACTAGATGACCTCTAAGGTTCCTTCCAGCATTGACATTCTGTAAATTTCATGTAGTGAATTACCTAAAATGAGGTATGCTTCATGGAAATTAGCCTAAATTGAAAGAATGGACTATTCCCTCATTACCGAATGTCAAATTTTATAAGTATATATATGGTAATATATTCCTCTACATAGTTATAGAGAGTGATATAGATAGATAATAGAGATATAGAGATATATCACTCCACATATTTATTTTCAACTGTCTATATGAATGATATATACATATAGATAGGTCTATATGTATAACATGTGTATGTGTATTTATTTCTAACTGTATATATGTATATATATACATATGTACAGAGAGAGATACATATCTATATAGGGATCTAATTATTTATCTATCATCTATCTGTCTATCTACCTATCCATTGGGAATAGGTTGAAGGTAATCTCAGAAAGAAAGCACTGGGGATGGAAATGGAAGGTTGGGGGTGATTCAGGAAGGCTTTCTGTAGAGGGTAGTTTTCCAGCTGTCTTGAAGGAAGGCAAGGGGAAAAAAGGAGGTAGAAATGAGGAAGGAAAGTGTTTCAGACAGGGGAGACAGCCAGCGAAAAGGAAGAGAACTGGGCTGTGGAGAATTGAACACCAAGAACGCCAGCGTTACTGAATTATCGACTGTGTAGAGGGCAGTCAGGTGAAAGAGACTGGAAAGGTAGGAAGGGGCCCATTGTGTGAAGGTTGGCTTTCAAAAAAACAAACAGAAGTTTATATTTGATCTTGGAGATATCAGGAAGCAACTAGAGCTTATTCAGACAGGGAATGATATTATCAGACTTGTGCTTAAGGAAAGTTAATTTGGAGGCTGAGCTGGAGTAGAGAGGGACTTGAAGTAGGGAGATACACCTGACGGCTTTGGCTATAGGCTAGGAATGAGGTGGTGAGCGTCTGCACTGGCGTGGTAGCTGTGTGATTGGAGAGAAAGGGATGCTGTGAAGGCAGAAACATGAAGACTTGGCAACAGACTGGTTATGTGCATAGGAATATTTTAACTAGATAATGTATGTAAAGCTCTTTTTACATCACAAATGTTACCTAAAGGCAAATTGTTGTTGTTATTACTGTCGAATGTCCAAGTAAGGAGCTGAAACTTTTTTATGCTCCTCTTGGGGATATGCCATTGGAGATTTTGAACAGGGTAGGGATGTGGGTATAATTCAACATCTATTTGGTAATGAGGGAGTAGTCTTAATTCTGTTTTACTGAAGAGCTAACTTATCCATGTTGATAGAGTAGCAATACTCTTAAGAGATACAGACATTGATGAAGATGGGGGTGTCTGTGCCATGGTCTAAGAGGGAGCATTGCCCATAAGATGCTGAACTCCCTATTTTATTGTCTCCTTATTGGGCCTTATAGTGACACCACACATCCTACTGCCAATCCCTGGAAGCTCTATCTAGTGCCATGGTATCATGGACATGTTGCCTGGGCTGCTGTTAAGAGTTTTCCCCTCCTTTCTCCTGCCTCCCAAAGTTTTTATCTCTTCTCTACCTTTTGTGAGTCAATGAACAGTTTATTTCTGAAGCAGATTTGTCATCCTAACCTGGAAAGTTGCCTGTTCCTCTGGGAAAGGGGGAGCTGTCCCTAGGTAGGGGATGTTATGGCTCTGTAATATGGTCATAGTCTGTACAAGTACTCTGAATCACAGTGGGAGAGACTGTGTTTGGAACAAGGGAATAACAGGATAGAAACTGGGGAACAGACTTGGATCTAAAAATCCAGTTAAGAATTTAAGTCACATTAAGTTTTTTCCCCAAGATTTTCCTTTGAAGAAGATGCTTACTGGGAATTAAAAAAAACCCAGCCAACATCATATACTCTATGTCAAATAAGAAATTAAAAATGTAAAAGAAAACCTCAGTGAGTGATTCTTGCCCTCCTCCAATAACATAACAATTTTTATTAGGTTAATTAGCTGTTTCCTAAGAGATGGTAGTAAATTTATAAACATATCCCATTTATGAAATACTAAATGGTATTTGTTGTATAATGTGTTTTTAGGGCTGTGTTCCCTAACTCAAAATTGAATTGCCAGCTAAAATGGAAAGTGTCAAAAGACTGAATCTCTTCACTTGGGGAAAGGATAAGGAGAGGAATAAGGTCTAGTTAAGCAGCCACCTAGTAGCTTTAAATCTTATTTAAAATATTTGTATTCATTGAAGGGAAGCCAAAACTAGTTAAGATTTGTTGGTAATATTCTATACCCAGTTTCCATGAGGACCTTGGGAAGAGTTAATCATATTCATAAATATGTAGCTATTGTGTTCTGATTGCCTTAGGGATAGGGTGTACAGGATTTCCCTATCCTAGGTAGCCTTAGTTTAAAAAAAATGGAGGGGGGTGCATTTTGTGTGTTTGTTTTTAAATGCCCTCAATGGATAAGAAAGAGGCAGCAGCTGATATCCCGAACTCAGTGGCACTGGCTCTAGTCTTGATTCTACACAATTATGTTTAGGGTGACTTAAGTTTCTTCACCCCTAAAATGCAGGCTGTTTGGGGGTTATGGGGAGCAGTGAACTAGGTGAACTCTAAGGCCTCCTTAAACAGCTTATGACTGTAAATCCAAAAACTGCATGAGTCTTTATGTACAAATCTCTGTATTTCATGAAATGACTCTATTTGTCAGAAATCTCCAGTTACACAGTCAGTGTTTTTAAAACAAAAGGAAAAAGTTGAAGGAAGAGGCCTGGCAACACTGATGGGCTACACTGAAGAACTGTGCAAGAATAGTTCATTTCCATGAATCTACTGTGAGTTAAAAAAAATAAAATAAAACTAAGAGAAAGGGCAGCTTGGTGGATAGAAAACACTTGGACCTGGATTCAGGAAGACTTGTCTTTATGAGTTCAAATTCAGCCTCAGACACTAGCTGTGTGACCCTGGGTAAGCCACTAAAACTCTGTCTGCCTCAGTTTCCTCATCTGTAAAATGATCTGGAGAAGGAAATGGTAAACCACTCAAATATCTTTGACAGGAAAACCCCAACTAGGATCATGAAGAGTTAAACACAACTGAAAAATAACTGAATAGCAAGTTTATAAGATAGAGAGTTGTTTCTGTCAATGAAAGATGGAAAGTTTTTAATGTTTAATTCTAACATCCAGGACATATTTTATTAGTTAAATTGCAGCTACTAAATTTTTGTAGATTGTAATGAAACTATATGTAGTTTCTACTATTTCCTTGCATTATCTGTATTGATCCATATTCTTGGGCTCCTTAAGGCCAATCATTTTGCAGTTTCTGGTGGCAATGACCTGATCCACAATTGCCATCATAAACCCTCTGTTTCCATAAACATAATGACATTAATCAATCATTTGTTGTTAAATGTGTCCTTTGTTTACATATTGTTGGTTGTGTTAATGAGGAGGTTGTCCATGGAAGTCCTTTTTGATTCTGCTGTTGGATCTTTTAAGCGTTTCATGAATTCCATGGTGGAGGTAAACTACTTTTGGGGACATTTGACAAATTGATGTACTTACCCATAGTCAGTCTTTAGTAGTTGTCATTGAAATGATATTTGTTTAAATTGTTGACCTGTTTATCACATATTTAGAACATATTTGTGAATCCTTTTAATCTTTTTTGAATAGTCTTTCTGTGCATCTTTTTATAGCTATCTTAAGGTGATGGGTCCCATATTTCTTCAACATAATATGGTGGTTTTTTTTAGAATTCTTTGCAAACCTGTTATGTTACATTTTCTAGTTTCAAAAATGTACTCTGAATGGTATTATGTAGGTGTTGCTTTTAAAGGGTTATTCCCATTGAGCTTTGATTTCAAAATGACAGTAAGTCTCTTAACATATTCTTCTATAATCTTTTCCTTCATAGCCTTAGGTTGGATGTGTCATGCTTGGAGAAGACCAAGCTATTTTTAAGTATCACCTTCATCCCTTCAATTTGACCTCCAGGTTGAAACTTAGATCCTTCAGTTTTTCTTTTTCCTGGGTATACTTTAAGAATTTTACACTTACAGATTCCAAATGATATTTTGTTATTAGGGAAAGAATTGGTGAGCTAAAGATGTAAAATGTTTTTTAATTAAACCATATTGCTTGATGAGACACACCCATACATATGTGTATTTTTTAGTGATACCAGCTGTGAATGCTTTGTCTAAAGAACATAAATATATATAATTGGCTTTGTAAGAGTGAAAAGGGGTTTTTTGATTGGATATATTAATATTTAAAGGTGTGGTCGCCAAGGAACTGAATAAATACCAATTCCTAAAATGATTTTAGTAATTTATTTACAAAATATAGCAGAGAATGGAAGTAGAGAGATGAGAAGAGTCAGAGATCTAACTTTACGAACTAGATTCGTATTCAAGTTTGGGCTTTACTCTGGCAGGGCTCCAGAGGCCCAGCCAAAGAGCCTAAAAGTCAATTAACAAGGGGTTTAGCCACTAGGGCTTCTCCCAATCAAGGGAGCCTCCCGGAGGCTAGTACCTCCAGGAAGTTAAGCCAGTCAGCCTTTTTCACTCACCAAAGTGTCAGGGTCCCAGCCAGAGCTCTTCCAGGTCCAAGTCATGAACAAGAAGAGAACTGAACTCACTGAACTCTCTTTTAAAGGGGCTTCTTTTGCATCACTTCCTGTGCCTTCCTCTTAGTTTATATGTCCAATCACAACAGATGCTTTTCTTAGGACTGCCCAGGAGGCAGTCAGTAAATTTTGATTTGTCACTCACTCTAGCACATGTAGGTCACAGACCTCCCAACTTGTGAATTAAGTGGGGATGTTCTCACCTTTGGTGATTAAATCTAAAGAAGAGCAGGACAGATTTAATTTCATTATCACAGCTTATACTTGGAAGGGTCACTGATTTTTTGGTAGTAGATATTTAATGCCTTCTGTATGAGAAAGGTGGGGTCACATTTGTGTTTGAGAGGGGGCTCGTTAGGAGTTTTTTCCTAATGGTTCATGTATCATTTTGAGGTGGTAGAGCTAGCTCCTACCATTTTATAAAGGTTAATTGTTAAATTTTGAGTATGATACTTAAACCTTGGAAAGTGTAAGTGCAGGAAATCAAGACTTGATTTTTTTTATTTTGTTGATAATTTAGATTTAAGAACGTGATGGAGAGGGGGCAACTAGGTGGTTGAGAACCCAGTCTAGAGACGAGAGGTCCTGTGTTCAAATTAGGCCTCAGATACTTCCTAGTTGTGTGTCACCCTAGGCAAGTCACTTAACTCCAATTGTCTAGCCCATACAACTCTTCTGCCCTGGAACCAATACTTAATTTTGAAACTAAAACAGAAGGTAAAGGTTTAGAGGAAAAGAATAGAAAAAAAAAAAAGAAAATGCCATCCACCACCAGAGAAAGATCTGATGGAATCTGAATGCAGATCAAAGCATACCATTTTTCACTTTGGTCTCATCATAGGTTTGTTTGTTTGTTTGTTTGTTTTTAATATGTCTTCTACAATATGATGAACATGGAAATATGTTTTGTTTGAGAGCACATGTATAAACCAATGTCAAATTGATCACTATTTCGTGGAGGGGAAAAGGGAGGGAGAGAATTTGAAACTCACAGTGTTAGAAGATGAATGCTAAAAATTGTTTTTACATGTAATTGTGAAAGAATAAAACATTACTGAAGAATTTTTTAAAAGTAGATGTAAAATTGCTTATCTTATTCTTTGTACTTCTTTGACTCTTTGTTTCACCTTGCTTTTTTGAAATTTTGAATCTTTGGATAAAGGAATTTAGATTTTCTGGTATTTATTTTCTGGATTCTCTTCTTCATGTTCCTTTTCTTATTGCCTTCAATAAGGTGATATGATTTTCTACTCCATGTACTACCTAGATACTGATGTATAACCTTTCAATTTCTTTTTTTTTTAACATGCTAACCTTCCATCTTAGAATCAATACTAAGTATCAGTTCCAAGGCAGAAGAGCAATAAGGGTTAGGCAATTGGGGTTAGGTGATTTGCTCAGGGTCACACAACTAGGAAGTGTCTGAGGCCAAATTTGAACCTTAGGACCTCCCATCTCTAGGCCAGGCTTTCTATCCAGTGAACCATTTAGCTGCCCCCCCACCAAAACCTTTCAGTTCCTTTTTGCACATATTTATTAGCTTGCTCAAATCAGTTTAGCTATAATACTTTTGATGACACTCTTTAGGCTTATTCCTTTATTTTCTTCCTTTTTGCCTAAGGTCCATGGAGGGACATTAGCCACTATATAAATTATGTGCAGATCCAGGAATGTTATTATAATTTCTGACAGTATTGTGGGAGAGAATATATGAAGATTAAGGCAAATACCAACTTTCTTTAATTATTCTGGTTTGGTATAATTGATTCTACTGTACTGATGCTATCCAACTTTTAAAAAGATTTAAAAAATTATAGCTGAAGTATGACAACCTTCCTTTTTTTACTGAGCTATCAGTATTATTTTTGTCATGTATTTGTTATTAGATATATATTTTGAAGTTTGTAGTGAAATCTTAAGTAGCCTCAGTTTAATCAACATCCTTTAGATTTTAGTATCTTCTTTCATCTCTTATTTCATCTAATCTAGGTTTTGAGATGAAACCATTGATTGCCATTTTCTTGTACTGATTGCTAGTGTCCTATCATATAATTTGGAACTGAAAGCATTTGGCAAAAAGGAGTACAAAGCTCTTTCCTCTCACTGACAAATTTGTTTCTAAATTAAAAAAAAACAACTTACCTTCTGTCTTAAAATCAATACTAGATACTGGTTCCAAGGCAGAAGAGCAGTAAGGGATAGGCAATTAGGATTAGGTGACTTGCTCAGGTTTACCCAGCTAGTTTGTGTCTGAGGTCAGATTTGAACCCAGGACCTCCTATCTCTAGGTCTGACTTTCTATCCACTGAGTCATCTAACTGGCCATCTAATTTTATTGTGATGTAGCACTGGTGCATAAGGAAGATATTCATACCATCAATTCATTTCATGTGTGTATGTGTAGCTTACCTGCTTTAGTGGTCAGTAGCATTTGCAGAGAAACATTTCCAGCAGGTGGAAAATTAGCATTTCTGATTTGTTTCAGTGTGTCTATCTAGTGGTATCAAAATATTCAGAGTGCCACTTGCTCCATAATCCTCCTTGTCAAACTGATCATTACTGTGGTTTTGAGTAAATTCAGCAAACTCTATGCTTGCCTATTTCTTTGATTTTCTTCAGCAATATCATACAATAAATTATATGCAATACCTATTAGTGGTGCTTGCAAAGCCCAATTTAAGAGCATATCAGAAGGTCTCATTGGGGCTCCACAACTATAATAATATTCTGAGGCGTACCAATACTCCACTATACACCATGACCAACCTTCCCTGACTTAACTGTTATACATTCGAACTCTAGTACCAGCATAGATGACAAATTAGATTTTGAGGAGGTTTTTATTCCTATTATTAATAATTATTATTGCTATCTCATTCTTGTTTTTTTTATGAGGTTCAAGTAAAAATGGTCCAAGGAAAAGACTTCATCTTGCTATTGTTCTTCTATGTTTGGGGTTCTGTGAATCATTGGGCAGATGAATAAAAAATTGCTTTTTGTAATTGAATGAATATACTGAAATATATAAGCTCATTTTCTGTAGCTTCACTGAAAGCATCCTCAGGACAAATTCAGTAAGAGATAGGCCAGCGGGAAAGCTATATACTTTATCATATTCCCTCATGGTTTTAATTTCTTCTTTATGGTCCCTCTCTCTTGAAGACTTTTCATTCCAGGCTTGGAGATTATGGAGCATTTTCCATGATGGCATCCATTTAAAAGATTATTAAAAGATTATGATAAAATTGTTATGGACCGTCATTAGGCCTAAGTAGCATCAGTTGTGTCTATAATAATGTTTCAGTTCTAATAGTGATATTTGGGATTTTGTATTTGTTTTATAGAGATTGGTCATCTATTGGTTTTTAAAAGAAGAAGAATGATTATCTTATTCTCATATTTTTCAAAGGAGTCTAAGTAAATGTCATCCTGGGACAAGGAAGGAAGGAAAAAAGAAACAGCACTTGTTAAACATCTACTATGTGCCAAGCATTGTGCTAAGCACTTGACAAATATTGTCTCATTAGATCTTCTACATATTTATTTGTTTGGTGTTTCCCCTATTAGATTATGAGCTCCTCCAGGGAAGGAAGTATCTTTTGTTTTTCTTTTTTTGCATCTTTAGTGCTTAGTACAGTGCTTGTACATAGTAGGTGCTTAATAAATGTATATTAACTGACTTTTAACCTACTGATACAACTCTGTGAGGTAGGTGCTACTATCCCATTTTATATTTGAGGAAACAGATATGGACTAAGGTGAAATGCCTTGCCTAGGTTCATCTAGAGACAAGTAGCTAATCTCGCTAGTATTCTTTTATGCTTAGTTTTTTACTAGCTATATTGCATGGATGGACAAAATAATTTTTTTGTAATGGAATAAAAGGATAAGGAGATAAAGCTTATCTTCCATGGTCTTCTTGAAAACATCCCTGGTATAACTCCAGGAGTGGCAGATGTTATAAAGAATAACACAGATAAAATGACAAAGGACAATATGCACCTTGTGTTCACACATGATTTTGATGTTGATATCTTGGGACATAATCAGTGGGAAGTGTGGTTGTTCAGTTGTTCAATCTTTCCAACTCTGTGACCCCAAGGTTTTTGTCCATGGCATTTTCTTGGCAAAGATACTGAACTGGTTTGCCATTTTCTCTTCCATCTCATTTTATAGATGAGAAAACTGAGGTCACCAGAGTTGTGACTTGCCTAGAGTCACACAATTAGTAAATACCTGAACTCAGGGTCCAAAATAATAATAATAATAATAATAATGATTATCATCATATTCTCCACCTAGCTGCCCATTATCAGTAGGTGTAAAATGTATATTATATATATGTGTACATATATATGAATATATATACATGTATATACATGGCACATCCACATATAAACATAAATATTATACATACACAATATACACATATGTACACATACTATATATATATATATATACTATGTATATGTGTGGATACACCTATATGTATATATAAAGTCTAAAGAAAGAAAAGTTGAAGAAGCTGAGGCTACACAGTCTTCACTTAGTCTTCACCACAAACTTCAAAAATTATATCTAATAGAAATACATGACAAAAATAATACTGATAGCTCAGATGACTTAGAAAAGGAGTTTGGAGATTTTAGCTTTAGCTATGTGACAAGGAAATAGTAGAAACTGTACATCATCATAGGGAATAAAAAGAAATCATTTGGTACTAATAATAATGATAAAAATTTTTATTTGAACTTTTGATTTCATCAGCTTAAGGAATTCCCTTGTAAGGAACTTGCCCTTCCCCATCTACAAATACACTTTACCAATTGTTTTGCAATTATTCTTAGAGAATTGTTTGGGAATGCTGAAAGGTTTAGATGACTTGTCCAGGGTCCTGGAGCCAGTAGGTGACAGGGATAGGACTCAAGTTAGATTATTCATTATTTAGCCTCTGAGCCTACCTATTCTACACCTTTTTACAAAAATTTTTTTTTGTTTTTTATATTTTTATTTTTTAATATATTTTTAATATTTTTATATGTTTCTTTTATTATGAAATGAATTTTGCTCCATATAATGTTAATGAAGAATGTGAGGTCCAAAGAAGTTAATTGATTGATGTGTTACTGTAGGAAAGAGTATTCTGGTTCTGAATCCAGAGGGTTGGCTTTCTATCCCACCTCTGATGCTTACTTTTGTGGGTCAAGATACTGGTGGAATTCGAGGTGGTTTGAGATAATATTTGTCTGACCTGATAAGATGATGGAAGTTATGGTACAGACTTGAGGTCACATGAATTAACCTTTCCCCCAGGAGGAATTGTCTGGGTTCCAGCTGTGGACCTTTTGAGCAAGAAGAGAATAAAAATGTTTTTCAGGACTTTGGGAGCTTCTGAGATTCCAAGACTCATTTGCTCTTGTTTTTTGCTTACTTTACTTTCCCAAACTTTTTTGCTTTGCTCTGAGGAATATTTTAATATATTTTTATTAATAAGAATGTTTATTTGAATCCAAAGCTCTGGGTTATTAATTTTTCCCAAATGTAAAAGTGAGATCACAACATATGTGACTGTGGGCAGGCCATTTAATTTCACTAGGCATCAGTTTTCTTATCTTAAAAGTGAGGGGGTTGGTCTGAAAGGTCTCTGAGAGGTCCCTTCCAGTGTCAAAGTTCTATTCCCATAACCAGTGAGCCTATAACACAATAGATGAGTTGTAGACTATGAACCTAGAACCTCGAGTCTTCTGATTGGTATTCCAGGACTATCTGAGAGATGCATTTATTTTGTCATTACTGAAAAGAAAGTTCACCCTGCCCTTCTGAAATTTCTTCTTGTACTCTGAATAGGTTTTTGTTTTCAGGATAGAGGCTGTAGCTTCTGGTTCTTGAGTATAAAGGTCTACGTCCTACCGAGCTACCATTACTTGACAAACATTTCCTTGATCGTATTGAGTGTAGGATGTTGAGAAGGCTAATAATAAAAAGGCCATTTTCATTAAGCCTGGGGTAAATATATAGCTGCCATACACTTGATTCCATTATGTTTTTTATTCTTTCCATCCCCATATTAAACGTGGCTGGGCTTAGAACATGACTGCTGGGAAGAAAGCAGTGCAGCCTAACATTAATTTTTGCTTCTTTTGTGTGGTAAGTGCATACTGCTGAGTCCTGGATTGTAAAGCATCTGGATGTAAAGGGTAACATGCCAAGTGGTGGTGGTAGTGATGGTGGTGGTAGCAGCATTAGAGATGCCAAAGAATTCCATCCTCTTACCTCCCTTTTCAAGGAGGGGGGAGAAGAAAGTATTTTTTTCTAAAACAAAATCACTTTGGTTTATGTTTGGAAGGTGGTAGTGTTGGGCATAGATAGAGTGAGGTTTTATCTACCCTTTGCTCTGCTGGACCTTCTATGTGACTACAGAAGAAGAAGAATAGCCCTATTTTGTTCGTGTGCAGAGGTTGGCCCATTCTTTCATGGGAGCTTTTCAGGACACTTAAAGAGCAACTTAGTATCCTAAATGCCCCCGTTTTGCAGATTACTGGTTTAGATTCTGGGGGTGGAGAAACAGACCACCAGGGAGTCAGGGGGTATTGGAATCAGGTGAGGAATTATGTAGCCCCAACCTATTTATATACTTTTAAATTTTCTTAAGTGCTCTTTTGAGGGGCTGGATTTCTTCTAGTATTGAGAACATTATGGTACCTTTTGTGCAAGGCCAGGTAAAGAAGTTATAAAGGTACTTAGATTAGGGTTTCGCCAGCCTAGGGGAGGCATCTTTCTGAAACTGTTATTATGGAGAGGGGTTGGAGGAAAATCTAACTTTTTTATAAATGGGTCACAAGTTTACAAATGAAAGAAACCTTCAGGCTCATCTAATACCCCCCCATATAACAGAAAAACTAAGGCCCAAAGATTTTATGGGACTTGCCCGAGTAATTCCCCCTAAGAGAACATAAGCTCCTTAAGGGATTGTGGGGTGTGTGGGGGAAGGGAGAGAATTCAAAGCCAAGCTCTGGGACTTTAAATCCTGTTCTCTTTCTGTTTTCATCATGTTAGGGTGGTGTATAAAGCTCTGGAGTAGCCTTATACTCACTCAAGACCACTCAAGAGTCCAGTCCTGGTGAGAGCATGATTTGATACTTGAATGAATATATGACCTCTTCTAATTGAATATTCTTTAACCAGTATAGTTCATAGTCCCTCTACCTTTTTATCCTGTGTGATTCTTGTCTATGCTCTTTCATAAATATTTCCTAGAGCATGGATTCTTAACCTGAGATCTGTGACCTTTAAAAATATATGTATTTTTACAATTTTTCAACTTCAATACTTTTGATTTCCTCTCTACCCCCTTTGTATTTTACTTTTTGCATTTAAACACCTTCAAAAAAATGAAGAACATACCCAAGAGGTTGTAGCTAATGTGCTGGAAAACCTTACTCTCTGTTAACAAAACATGTTATATGACTATGACTGCTACATTTTCTGGCTGTCCTTATATTGTTCCATCTTTCTGGCTAACTGACCAGTGATGTTTCACGTCTGCAGTGACTACTCAATAAATTCTATTTAGTATCCAAGTAGCCATATTGGTGGGAGACAGGAGAGTCTGACTGTTTGTTTCTCACAGCTGACTAGCCTGGACAGCCTATCCAATTTAATGCTAATAATAACTGTGTACATTTGGAAAATGAATTTAAGATCAATGTACTTAGTTTTCATTTTTGCTGAGAATTTAAGGAGAAAAAACCAGAAGCCCTCAGTTTTTGCCTTTCAGCATTCTTATTTTTTTTAAAAACCCAGCCTACATCTAAATGCATATACAACTCACTTCTCTCTTCAAAATAAAAAAGGCAGGATCAGGACCTAGTTCTTAGCCATGTTCTTTCAAGAAGAGACATTTGTGTCATATTTTGAAATTAAGAAATTTGTCCCCAGTTGACAAATGGTCAAAGGATATGAACAAACACTTTTCAGATAAAGAAATCCAAAGCTATCAATAATCATATGAAAAAATGTTCAAAATCATTCTTGATGAGAGAAATGCAAATTAAAAAAAAAACAACTCTGAAGTACCACCTCACAACTACCAGACTGGCCAATATGACAGTAAAGGAAAATAATAAATGCTTGGGGGGATGTGGTAAAATTGGGACACTAATGTATTATTGGTGGAATTGTAATCTGATCCAGAGGGCAATTGGGAACTATGCCCTAAGGGCTATAAAACTGTGCATACCCTTTATAGAATACCACTGCTAGGTTTGTATCCCAAAGAAATAAAAAAATGGGAAAGGGTCTATTTGTACAAAAGTATAGCAACTCTTTTTGATGTGACAAAGATTGGAAATCGAGGGGATGTCTATCAGCTGGGGATTGGCTGAACAAAATGTGGCATATGATGGTGATGGAATACTACTGTGCCGTAAGGAATAATGAACAGGATGATTTCAGAAACAGCTGAAAAGACCTATGTGAACTGATGCAAAATGAAATAAACAGAATGAGGAGACCATTGGTCATAGTGTCAACAATATTGTATGATGATCAACTGTGAAAGACTTGGCTATTCTCAACAATAAAAATATCTAGGATAATTCTGAAGGACTTATGACAATGACTACTAGCCACTTCCAGAAAAAGAACTGTTGGGGCCAGAATACCAATCAAAGCATACGATTTTTCACTAAAGCTTATTTGGGTTTTTATTTTGGGGTTTGGGTTCTTTATGAGTATTCTCTTATAACACTGTACAATATGGAAATATATTTTGCATGATAATACATGTGTAACCCCAATCGAATTGCTTGCCATCTCTGGGAAGGTAGTGGGAAGGGAGAGAGGGAGACAGTTTGGATCTTATAACTGCAGAAAATCTATGTGGAAAATTGCTTTTATGTATATTTAGTAAAATAAAATATCTTTTAAAAATTTAAGACGTTTGTAGGTTAACTTTTATGTTTGGTTATTGTATGGTATCTGGAGGCAAGAGAATGGAATGTTATCATTGGAAAAAAGCTTACATCCAATATAGTTTCCTCCTTTTGTAAGTAAGAACCTCAGGTTCAGTGCAATTGTGACTTGCTCAGTGTAGTACAACTAGTTAGTAGTAGAGTGGGGATTAGAATCTAGGGGTCCCGAGTTTCACAGTCTAGTGGTCTTGAAATTCTAGGGCAGCTTCAAGTTCTCTTCCATGAAGTAACTAATATGGGAAAATGTTTTACCTTATTGTACATGTAAAATCTATTTCAAATTGTTTGTTGCCTCTGAAAGGACGCAGGGGAAGAAAAGAAGTTGGTTTAAAATTTAAAAAGAAAAACAAATGTTAAAAATTGTTCTTATATGTAATTGGGGAAAAATTAAATATTAACATTTGAAAAAAAGAGGAAAAAAAGAAATGCCAGTGTGCCATAATGGAAAGATTAAGCTAGTTTTGGAGTCAGAGGACAGAGGTTCAAATCCCAGCTCTGCCACTGTGACCATGGATACCTAACTTAACTTTCTTTCTCTTAGCCCTCATTTTGCCCTCTCTAAAATGAGGGACTTGGACTATGTGACCTCTAAAGTCACATCTGTGATCCCATAAAATCACTTTAGCATCCCTTTGCAAAGGCCAAATATAGCCAATCAATGAACAATTTTTGATGATCACAGCTTTCTGTTCTAAAAAATATGTGTGGCTTATTAATGTACATATTTCTCCATCTGTATGTAAAATGGGATAACAGTAGTGTCTGTCTTCCAGGTTTTGTCATGAGGATGAAATTTGAAAATATTTGTAAGATATTTTAAAATGAACCATATAACTCTGTTAGGTTCAGCTAGGTGGCTCAGTGGTTTGAAAGCCAGATCTAGAGATGTGAGGTTCTGGGTTTAAATCTGGATGTAGACACTTCCTAGCTGTGTGACCCTGGGCAAGGCACTTAGTTTTCATTGCTAGTTCTGCCTTGGAACCAATACCTTGTATTGATTTTAAGATGGAAGGTAAGGGTTTAAAAAAACAATTCTCTAACTGCTAGTTAACATCGGCATCCAAGGGAATGAAGTTCACCACAAACACTTCTTTGTAGTGTTACCACTTCATATCCATGTTCTATCTCATTCAGTTTTTAAACTTTTTTTTAATCTCACCTTCTTTAATAAGCCTTTCTTGAGTTCTCTTTAATTATTTTTTTTAAAACCTTTAACTTCTGTGTATTGGCTCCAAGGCAGAAGAGTGGTAAGGGTGGGCAATGGGGGTCAAGTGACTTGCCCAGGGTCACACAGCTGGGAAGTGTCTGAGGCCGGATTTGAACCTAGGACCTCCTGTCTCTAGGCCTGGCTCTCAATCCACTGAGCTACCCAGCTGCCCCCATTTTTTAAACTTTTTGAGAGCAGAAATGATTCAATGTTTTTCTCTTGATAGCACCTGGAACAGTACTTTATACCCAGATAGTGATCGATGAATGTGGATTGGGTATGCTTAGCCATCTAGGACAGCTGGTCAGGAGCAGTGCTAATAAGGCAAAGATTGCAGGCTGATTATTTCTTTGGGGGCTGATATTCAATCAGTTGCACCTCAAATCCTGCATTTTATCACTTCACTGATATGAATCCTGCTGGGCAATAAGGGAGATCATGGTCTGTTCAGAACAAACCTTTATAGCCTCTCTCCTAGAAAAGCATTTCAGGCAACGTATACAACTGATGGTGGACCAGTAACATCACCTTTAAATTTAGAGACCAGTCAATGTACTATTTATTCATCTAGGAGCCTTGCTATACCACACACTAGAAGATCTGAGGTTAAGTCCTATATTTGACAAATAATAGTTGTATGACCATGAGCAGGTCACTTAACCTCTGGATGTCTTTGACTTGCTATCAATCAACAAGCAATTATTAAGCATCTGTCAGGTGGGAGGCAAGACCCTCTGATAACTGCTGGAGACACAATGAAAGGCAAACAGGTTCACCATGCAGATGAAATCATAGGCCTTCCTTGACTGGTGTCCACTGAGGAAACAAATTAAACATGTAAAGGTGAATGTCACAGGGTCTTTGTGGTAGTTATCATCCAAAAAAAGTTATTTTCTAAAGGATTTGGGGGAAATGACAAAGGAGACAAAGGGCAGCACCAGTGAACTATGGGGTAGTGTGTGGGACAATCTCTCTGTCTGGTATGACAGTCTTTAATTGAAGAAAGCTTTATTCCTGTGTTCTTTTCTTCTTTAGAGAGAAGGAAAACCAGCCAATAGAAGCTGTATATAGATTGCTCTGTGTTCTAGAGTCAAGTAGGCTGCTTATCCCATAGGAGCTCCGTGAATATATGACACAAATTATCCCTAGGTGTTTGTCATAGAACATGAATTTTACTTAATTAAATTCATTTGAGGATCCATTTTGAATCATTTTTCAGGAAAATATTGGCGTTCACAGGGGAAATCTTACAGAAGCTATCCGTGGTTATACATTTCTATTTTGTGTTTATTTCCTGATGTTTTTCAGGGTGTTGGAGTTGGGTAGGAATTAATGATGCTATATGGTTTATTACTCCTAGCATCTGTTATTCCTTAGAGCTGGAAGCATTCAGAAGATATTTGCTTGAACATAGAGAGCAGTAGGGATTTGCTGTTGCTGCTTAAAAACATATACAGACAAAACAAAGCATCAGGACTATTCTCTCCCCTCCTTTATCCAATAAAAAGAAATTAAAATTCCTAAGCACATTTTGACAGCTGATGGCTGATAACAAGAATCATCAAATATTGGCATAGGCTTTGAAGGATAATTACAGAATTTCATTCTCTTGATACTATTAGAACTATATCAAGTACTTTTGTGTAGCTTATGTAAATCCTCAGTCTGAATGGTTTGTGATACCATCTAGCTACAAGATTCAGGTTAGTAGCCATTTACTGAATATCTGCAACAGTCCTAACCTCTTTCCAAGTTCTATGTGCCATATAAGACAAATCTCTGCCTTCAAGGAGCTTAGAGTCTAGTTGGGAAGACAAAGTGAAAAAAAATCAGAAAATAATGAAAAAGGTATATATGTGGTTAGTTGTTATATTATGTGTGGGTAAGACTTGAAGTAGGGTGAAACCTGGCAAAGGAGAAGAAATAAGTATCATAGAGATTATAAAATGATAAAACTGGAAGGTATCTTAAGAGATCTAATGACAGGTAACATTTACATGTGACTTGAAAGATTGTAAAGTGCTTTGATTTTAATGACTTTTTTTCTTTCAGATAACTTTTCAGGTCTATTTGCCATCCTTGAACTCAAGGATGGACAACTCAAATCAGAGGGACTCATATCTTCCCATAACTTTCCAATATGGACTACTCTTTCCATGAATTGTCTCTCATCACGACTCATGATTAGTTTTGGAAAGGAACTTACAAATCATTTAATCCAATCCCCTCATTTTACAGATGAGGAAATTGAAGCTCCAAAGTGTTAGTGACTTGACTGAAGTCATGCCAATTGTATCAGTTGTATGGGGAAGAGGTGGGGTTTGCACCAAGTCCACTGGTTTTAAATCCATTGCTCTTTTCTATACCACTCTGGTGGCAGCTAGATGGCACAATGGATAGAGTGGTGGGCCTGGAGTCAAGAAGACATCTTCCTGAATTCAAATCTGGTCTCAGACACTAGCTTTGTGACCTAGGGTAAGTCATTTAACCCTGTTTGCCTCAGTTTCTTCATCTGTAAAATGAGCTGGAGAAGGAAATGGCAAACCTCTGTATTGTTTTTGCCAAAAAACCTCAAATGGAATTGTGAAGAGTCAGAAACAATTAATTGACCTTCTGTCTGCCTCACCCAGCTAACTCAATGAAATCATAGTGTTTATTTTGTTTCTGTCCTGTATATGCTTATTTAGAAATTGTTTAGGGGAGACTATAAACTTCATGAAGGGAGAGAATTTCTATAGTTCTTTCTCTAGCACCTAACTTGTGCCTGGCACATAATAAATATTTAATGAATGCTTATGGTTGAAAGATTGAGCTACTAAGACATCGGATGGATTGGGATATGTTTTGGTACAACCTTGGAGTTGGCTATGCTGACAAAATAACAGATCTTTCTTGTAGTCATGGTTATGTATCTAAAGCTATATAAAATAATATGTAAACTTCTTGGGCTTTGAGCACTTGTTCATCATTCCAAGTATAATAGTTCTGAAGTCAGAAAACTTGGCTTTGAATCCCAGCTTTTGCTTTTCTTTTTTTAAAAAAAAGTTATTTATTTAATTGATTAAGATAATTTTTCCATGGTTACAAGATTTGTGTTCTTTCCCTCCCCTCCTTCCTTCTCCCTTCTGTAGCCAATGAGCAATTCCACTGGGTTTTACATGTATCATTGATCAAGACCTATTTCCACATTATTAATATTTGCAATAGAGGGATTATTTAGAGTTAACATTCCCAATCATATCCCCATGGAACCATGTGATCAAGCAAATGCTTTTCTTCTGTGTTTTTACTTCCACAGTTCTTTCTTTGGATGTGGATAGTGTTCTTTCTCCTAAGTTCCTTAGGATTGTCCTGGGTCATTGCATTGCTGCTAGTAGAGAAGTCCATTACATTCAATTTTACCACAGTTTATCAGTCTCTGTGTACAATGTTCTCCTGGTTCTGCTCCTCACTTTGCATCAATTCCTGGAGGTCTTTCCAGTTCACATGGAATTCCTCCAGTTCATTATTCCTTTGAGCACAATAGTATTCCATCACCAGCAGATACCACAATTTGTTCAGCCATTCCCCATTTGATGGACACCCCCTCATTTTCCAATTTTTTGCCACCAAAAAGAGCACGGCTATAAATATTTTTGTACAAATCTTTTTCCTTATTACCTCTTTGGGATACAAACCCAGCAGTGGTATGACTGGATCAAAGGGTCGGCAGTCATTTAAAGCCCTTTGGGCATAATTACAAATTGCCTTGAATCCCAGTTCTGCTCCTTACTAGGTGACTTTAACTGGGTCATAGAGCTTCTGCATTCCTGAGTTTCTTCTTTTGGAAAGTGAAAGGGTCAAGCTGACAGATACCATCTTATCTTTGTTTCCTTTCAGCTGTAAATACTATGATCTTGATCTCTCTAAATACTGCTGTGCTTTGACAAATTATGCCCTTGCTTGACTAGAAAACACTACAGTTTTGGTGAGATAGAAATAAGACAGACACCATTCTTATTTTTACTCACTAGTTAGTGTCTTCTTGGTTAAGTTGGGGACTGACTCAGGCAAGATTTAAGACAAGGTTCCTAATTTGGGATTCATGGGCTTCTAAGGTTTCAGTCTGTGGGTAAATTTCCTGGGGTCTGCGAATTTAGACAGGAAGAAATATGATAGCTTTATTTTCACTAATCCTTAGTTTCCGTTTTAATCTCTGTATTTGATAATTTTTAAAAAGTTATTCTCAGAAGGAGTCCATAAGCTTCATCAGAATACTGAGAGGTCTATGATGCAACAAAGGATAAAAACCCTTGATTTTAAAAAATATATTTTTATTTATTTTTTATTTTTTATTTCATTTTATCTGACCAATTCCATGTAATAAATTTCTACATAATATTTCCCAAGTTATATGATCAAATTTATCTCCCTCTCTCCTTTCTCTTCCCACTCCTGGTACTGGCAGGTGATTTGATCTGAGAACCCTTGATTTTGAAAGAAACAGGGCATCTGGTTGCACAGTGGATAGAGCGCTAAGCCTGGAGTCAGACACTTCCTAGCTGTATGACTCTGGTCAAGTCACTTTACCCCGATTGTGCTTGCTGCTTTTATTTCTTAGAAGTGATACTAAGACAAGAAGTAAAGGTTTAAAAAAAAAGAAAGAAAAAAACATAGGAAATAAATAGACCAGGTATCACTTCTCTAACTCTGCTTTGCCCATTCCAGGTGAGGCTGTTCAGGAAAGATTAAAGGTGGGCAGAGCCATAAAGAAGAAGGCTAGCCAAGTGAGAGTCAGTTGTAATTATTTCCCCCCAGAGTCATTTAGCTTTTGCAATTGATACCATGGAAGCTCTGTTCCCCTCCTGCTACTTAGCCCAATGACCAGTTTTTACAGCATCTGCCTTTTGGAAATGACGCTAATAGAAATTAACCTGCTTTCATTTCATAAATACTATTTATACAGCTTCAGCTCCAAGGGAATAAAAGGGGAATAGCAAGTCTAAAGTGTCAATGCTTGGGGTGTTGGCCTAGATTCAGAGGTGGTGGTAGGTTTGATAGCAGGAACTCTGGCTTTAGAGTAAGAAGACCTCAACTAGAGACCTGATACCACCACTAGCTGGTTGTGTGACCTTGGATAAATCATTTAACTTCCTTGACTGCTAAATGGGAATAATAACACTTAATTTGCCTCTTTCACAATGTGGTGTCTTGAGGCGAATATGAAGTTGCCTTTTGATAGTATTTGATAGTAAGATAGTATTTCTGAGCCTGTCTTACAGGGCGAATATCTTTGACCCCTTCTTTGGGACATAAACTTTTTTTGCCTCAGGAATTGCAGGCATTTTAAAATACAGTGATTATCTCATTTATAGGAATTCCTAAAGGAATGAAGATTGTTTATATAAATGAATTTTAAGAAATGAAGTGTTTACTTTTTAAACACCAAACCTCTTTCATTTTGAGCTGTCTGGATAGACATGGCTTTCTAAAAGTTGTTACCTACTTTTGGTCAGGGGCTGCTTTTCTAAACAAGAATCTACAGAACACCAGACAAACTTTTCCTTGGTGATACAGGATTCTTGTTATGAACATTGATTATCTTTTCCCATCTTCTGAACTCTATTACTGTCAAGGGTACCACCATGCTTCAATTCACTGAGCTTCAGAACTTGGTGTTAGCCTCAACTCCTCTCTCTCTCTCTCTCTCTCTCTCTCTCTCTCTCTCTCTCTCTCTCTCTCTCTTGACTCACCTCATACAGCCAAACAGCTATCAGATTGTATCATTTCTAGCTCTCACATCTCTCACTTTCTTCCCCTTTTCATTCACACAGCCACATAGTCCAGGCTCTCATCACCTTTTGCTTGGACTATTGTAATAAACTTCTAGTTTGCTTGTCTGTCTCAAGCGTTTCTCTATTCCCATCCATCTTCCACACAATCATCAAAGTGTTTTTTCTAAAGCTCAAGTCTGAACATGTTGCCAACTCAATAAACTCCTGTGGCTTATTATCTCTAGGATCAAATATGAAGTCCTTTTTTAAAAAAATGTTTTTAAACCCTTGCCTTCCATCTTGGAGTCAATACTGTGTATTGGCTCCAAGGCAGAAGAGTGGTAAGGGCTAGGCAATGGGGGTTAAGTGACTTGCCCAGGGTCACACAGCTGGGAAGTGTCTGAGGACAGATTTGAACCCAGGACCTCCCATATCTAGGCCTGGCTCTCAATCCACTGAGCTACCCAGCTGCCCCTCTGAAGTCCTTTATTGACCCTTAAGTTTTTTTACAACCTGACCTCTTCCTAATTTGCAGTCTTCTTATACTTTACTCTCATCATCCTCAACTCTTCACTTTTGAATTGCCTCGCCTCATATATCCAGTTAACTGTTTCTCTTTTTAAACTAATACACACCCTCTGCCACAACTATCATGGAACTAAGGAATGAGTAAGGATTCTTGGTGATCTCCAAGTGTCAGACTCTCACCTCTGAGCCAGCACAAAGGATCTGACTGAATCAGACAGGGCGACTCTGAGTATACTCCAAGGAGTTCAATTCTTGTTGAATAATGATTCTAAGAAAGTTGTTGGCAAACCTTAAAATGACCTATAAATTCGAGTTATTAAAAATAAGAGTTATTAGGCTCATCATGAAGAACCTAGAAAAGGCTTCTTCTATCAGTAAAGTAAAATTTAGTATAAAGATTCTTCTCAGCTCCAACTACTGACCTCCTTGACTGTTTTTAAGTCCTGCCTAAAATCTTAACTTCTACAGAAAGCCTTCCCTAACCTACCTTATTAGCCCAAAAATAGTGTGACTTTTCCCCCCAAATATGTACCTTTGAAAGTTGCATTGGCACTATATTTGAGCACTTTCAGCTTTGAAACACTAAGTTGTGTATTGTGCGCCTCAGCATACCTAAAAAGCATGGCTATCTCCTGAGGCAGATGGGAAATGCTGACCAAATGCTGGTTTGTTTTCATATTCCATCAAATGTCACCATTTAATACTAAAGGCACCAAATCAGTGTTGATTAAAACTACTAGAAATGAGAAAACTAGAATGACTGTGATGCTTGCAGCCACAGTTGATGGGTGAAAATTGACTCTTTATATAATTTTAAGGCGTAAAACATTACCTAAGGAAAAGTTACCATTAGGAGTGATCTTTTGTGTGCAGGAAAAGGGATGGATGAATGAAGAAGTTGTGTTAGATTGGTTGGTCTGGGGTAGTTGTCTGGGAGCATTACTGCATCAGAGAGGAATGTTCCTAATCGATGTGTTCCAGGGTCACCTGATTGAAAATGTAAAGAAGAGAATTGCTGAAATGCCCACAGACCTAGTTGTTATTCCAGGAGGAATGACATCGCAATTACAAGTATTAGACTTAGTAATTAATAAATCATTCAAAAATCATTTGAGGAAAGAATATAACAAGTGGATATTGACTGGAAATCATGAGTTTACTCCATCGGGAAAAATAAAGAAACGGTCGGTTACTGTGTTAGGGAACTAGATCAAAACTACTTTGGGTCCAGGGGATAGTATGGGCATTCAACAAAATTGAAGAATTCCAAGTTTTTGCACAAAAGAGACCAGGAATAAATGGAAAGTTTGATACCCAACCATAAAAACCAAGAGAAACATGAAAAGGTAAATAAGAAACAGAGGGAAAAGAAAGAAAACTTATAATTCTTTAAATTTGACTTTTTAAGGGCTTAAATAAGATCTAATTACCTGTATTACTAGGTGGAGAAATGCTATGTATAATTCTCTGTAGTGAACTCTAATTCACTAGTATAATATTCACTATTATAGCAACCAGAAGAATAATTCATAGGGAGAAGATAGGATACTAAATGGTCTAAGATGACAGAGGGGGTGGGAAAGAGGGGGGGAATAGTAGGGGACACCAAGAAAAATCTGAGTAAATAAGAAAAATAGGATATTCTATTACACACAAAGAGGGCATGGGAAGGGGAGGGGATAAATACTATCATAAGAAGGAGAGGAAGAGAGCATTAAGAGGGAATAATCAAACCTTACTCTCAGTATAATCAACACGGAGAGGAAAGAGTAGCTTTATTATCCATTCGGATAAAAAACTATCTAACCCTACTGAGAAAGTCAGAAGGGACAAACCAAAGTTGAACAGGAGAGTGGGGAGGTCAAAAAAGGGAGGGGAGAAGAAGGGGGAGGGAATTCATTAGGCCTTTAAAAATAAAAAGAGGGGAATAACAAGGGAGGGAGCAGAAAGGGAAGTCAACCAAGGGAGGGGATAAGGGACATCAGCTCAAAGCAAACCACTGGTTTAAAAGAAAATGGTGTAAGAAGAAGGGGTGGGTCTAGAGGAGGATACAAAAATGTCAGTGAATGCACAACTGATAATTGTAACTCTGAATGTGAATGGGATGAACTCGCTCATAAAACGGAAGCAAATAGCAGAGTGGATCAGAAACCAAAATCCTATCATATGTTGTCTACAAGAAACACATATGAGGTGGGTAGACACACTCAAGTTTAGGGTTAAGGGCTTGAGCAAAATCTTTTGGGCGTCAAATGAAAAAAAGAAGGCAGGAGTGGCTATTATGATCTCTGACAAAGCCAAAGTAAAAATAGATATGATTAAAAAAGACAGGAAAGGTCATTACATCCTGATTAAAGGCAGTATAAACAATGAGGAAATAACACTGCTCAATATATATGCACCAAGTGGTATAGCATCCAAATTCATAAAGGAGAAAATGGCAGAGCTCAAGAAGGAAATAGATAGTAAAACCATAATAGTGGGAGATCTAAACATTCCTCTTTCAGATCTAAATAAATCAAACCAAAAAATAAATAAGAAAGAGGTAAGAGAGGTGAATGAAGTCCTAGAAAAATTAGATTTGATTGATATGTGGAGAAAAATAAATAGGGACAAATAGGAATACACCTTCTTTTCAGCTGCAAATGGTACATTCACAAAGATTGACCATGTAATAGGACATAGAATCATTGCAAAAAAATGCAAAAGAGCAGATATAATAAATGTAACCTTTTCAGATCATAATGCAATAAAAATAATAATTAGTAAGGGCACATGGACAGGAAAATCAAAAACCAATTGGAAATTAAACAATATGATTCTCCAAAACCAATTTGTCAAAGAAGAAATCATAGAAACAATCAACAATTTCATTGAAGAAAATGACAATGATGAGACATCCTACCAAACTCTGTGGGATGCAGCCAAGGCAGTACTCAGGGGGAAATTTATATCCTTGAATGCATATATTAACAAATTAAGAAGGGCAGAGATTAATGAATTGGGTATGCAACTCAAAAAATTAGAAAGCGAACAAATTAAAAACCCTCAGATTAAAACTAAATTAGAAATACTAAAAATTAAGGGAGAAATTAATAAAATTGAAAGTAAAAGAACTATTGAATTAATAAATAAGACTAGAAGCTGGTGTTTTGAAAAAACAGATAAAATAGACAAAATACTGGTCAATCTAATAAGAAAAAGGAACGAAGAAAACCAAATTGACAGTATCAAAGATGAAAAGGGAGACCTCACCTCTAATGAAGGGGAAATTAAGGCAATCATTAAAAACTATTTTGCCCAATTATATGGCAACAAATATAACAATTTAGGAGATATGGATGAATATCTACAAAAATATAAATTACCTAGATTAACAGCAGAAGAAATAGAATACCTAAATAATCCCATATCAGAAATAGAAATTGAACAAGCCATCAAAGAACTCCCTAAGAAAAAATCACCAGGACCTGATGGATTCACAAGTGAATTCTATCAGACATTCAAAGAGCAACTAATCCCAATACTATACAAATTATTTGATATGATAAGCAAAGAAGGAGTCCTACCAAATTCCTTTTATGACACAAATATGGTACTGATTCCAAAGCCAGGTAGACCAAAAACAGAGAAAGAAAACTATAGACCAATCTCCCTAATGAACATAGATGCAAAAATCTTAAATAGAATATTAGCAAAGAGACTCCAGCAAGTAATTAAGAAGATCATCCACCATGATCAGGTGGGATTTATACCAGGAATGCAAGGATGGTTCAACATTAAAAAAAACCATCCACATATTGACCATATCAACAGTCTAACAAACAAAAATCACATGATTATCTCAATAGATGCTGAAAAAGCCTTTGACAAAATACAGCATCCATTTCTATTGAAAACATTGAAAAGTATAGGAATAGAAGGACCCTTCCTAAAAATAATAAACAGTATATACCTAAAACCATCAACAAACATCATATGCAATGGGGATAAATTAGAAGCCTTCTCAATAAGATCAGGAGTAAAACAAGGATGTCCATTATCACCTCTATTATTCAACATAGTACTAGAAACACTAACAGTTGCAATTAGAGAAGAAAAAGAAATTGAAGGTATCAAAATAGGCAAGGAGTAGACTAAGCTATCACTCTTTGCAGATGATATGATGGTATACTTAAAAAATCCTAGAGAATCAACTAAGAAGCTGGTAGAAATAATCAACAACTTTAGCAAAGTTGCAGTATACAAAATAAATGCACATAAATCATCAGCATTTCTATATATCTCCAACACATTAGAGCAGCAAGAGGTAGAAAGAGAAACACCATTTAAAATCACCCTAGACAATATAAAATACTTAGGAATCTATCTACCAAAATAAACACAACTATTATACGATAACAACTACAAAACACTTTCCAAAAAAATAAAACTAGATCTCAACAAATGGAAAACCATTAATTGTTCATGGGTAGCACGAGCTAACATAATAAAAATGAACATTCTACCCAAATTAATTTACCTATTTAGTGCCATACCTATCAAGTTACCAAAAAACTTCTTTACTGAATTAGGAAAAACTATAACAAAGTTCATTTGGAATAACAAAAGATCAAGAATATCAAGGGAAATAATGAAAAAAAACTTGAAGGAAGGGGGCCTAGCAGTACCAGATATTAAACTATACTATAAAGCAGCAGTCATCAAAACAATATGGTACTGGCTAAGAGATAGAAGGGAGGATCAGTGGAATAAACTTAGGGTTAATGACGTCAGCAAGACAGTGTATGATAAACCCAAAGAGCCCAACTTTTGGGACATGAATCCACTACTTGACAAAAACTGCTGGGAAATTTGGAAAACAATATGGGAGAGATTAGGTTTAGGTCAACATCTCACACCCTACACCAAGATAAATTCAGAATGGGTAAATGACCTGAATATAAAGAGGGAAACTATAAATAAGTTAAGTGAACACAAAATAGTATACCTGTCAGATCTCTGGGAAAGGAAAGATTTTAAAACTAAGCAAGAGTTAGAGAAAATTACAAAATGTAAATTAAATGGTTTTGATTATATTAAACTAAAAAGCTTTTGTACAAACAAAAACAATGTAGTCAAAATCAGAAGGGAAACAACAAATTGGGAAAAAAATCTTTATAACAAAAAACTCTTACAGGGGTCTAATTACTCAAATATACAAGGAGTTAAATCAATTGTATAAAAAATCAAGCCATTTCCCAATTGATATATGGGCAAGAGACATGAATAGGCAATTTTCAGGTAAAGAAATCAAAAATATCAATAAGCACATGAGAAAGTGTTCCAAATCTCTAATAATTAGAGAAATGCAAATCAAAACAACTCTGAGGTATCACCTCACACCTAGCAGATTGGCTAAAATGAAAGAAGGGGAAAGTAATGAATGCTGGAGGGGATGTGGCAAAATTGGGACATTAATGCATTGCTGGTAGAGCTGTGAACTGATCTAGCCATTCTGGCTGGCATTTGTAACTATGCTCAAAGGGCTATAAAAGATTGCCTGCCCTTTGATCCAGCCATACCATTGTTGGGTTTGTACCCCAAAGAGATCATAGATAAATAGACTTGTACGAAAATATTTATAGCTGCGCTTTTTGTGGTGGCAAAGAACTGGAAAGGGAGGGTATGCCCTTCAATTGGAGAATGGCTGAACATATTGTGGTTAAGGTGAAAGTAGGGGCATAAAGTATGTAAACAGGTTAAAAATGAATATTAATAAATGTTAAAAAAACTACTTTGGGACAAAATCTCCACTGAGTCCATTGTGCTTGGATTTTAAAAAGTGTTATATATGAAGATGGTGTCTTGTGGGAAGAAGAGGGTGATGGTGATGACTGGAATGATGTTTTCACTTCAGGAGATGAGAAAATAGAAGAGGAAGGAGAACATGATTAAATATTGGAAGCTAGTGTCTCACTAGTATCTATAAAAGTAATACATATTTAATAAAAGTGTTGGCATTAAAACTTCTTTAACTTGCTTTCAGGACCTTGAGAAAACTTCAAATATAAAATACCTGCATTATTCATGAGTTAAGAGAAAGTTGTAATTTAGAAGGAGAAAATAAAATGGGCGTTTCTTCTTTCTGAGTTACCCTTCAAAATACTTGGAATTGCACTATATTCGGGGTCATATTAAATTCGGGCTAATATGGTAATTCCAGTGCTTTCCTTCTTTTAATTATTTCCTGTTTATCATTTATATAGTGTGATTTGTATGTATTTGTTGGTGTGTTGTCTTCCCCCATTAGATCGTAAGCTCCTTGAGGGCAACCACTGTCTTTTGTCCATTTTTATGTCTCCAGTGCTTAGCACACTTGCTGCTATGAAGGAGGCATTTAATAAATATTTATTGATTGAATCTAATTGATACCTATTAGGGCTGCTCAAAGTACTTGTCCATCCTGGGCTATGTTCTGAATAGCAGAGGCCACCAATGAAGTGACATCCAGATGAATGAGATGTGCTTGCCCTCAAAATTGAACAATAGGTATCTATTTTTTTCTGCCAGTATTTTTTAAATGACCCAGCTCTGGGACAGAGGTTCTCATAATGATAGATTTAAAGCCAGAAGAGACCTTTGAGATTATCTAATCCAACCCTTTCATTTTACAGATGAAGAAACTAAGACCCAGAAAGATTAAATGACTTGTCCATGGTCCACTCTGCTCACATCTTGGCATTAATCTTGCTTTATGAGAGGTCCTTAGGACCACCAGGTAAGAAGGTATCTCATGAGCATAGAGTTCTTGCAAAAAAGCCTTATTGAGAAAAGTTAGGCCAGTCCTATGATGTGTGGAAGTGTCCTTACTAAACTAGGGTAGTGTGGACATTTATCTTCCTTGCTTAGTAAGTGTGTCGAACACATTTATTGTTGAAAATAAAAGGTTAGGTCTCAGGTTTATCCAGGTGCCAGGAGGAACTGTTTTGTCATTTCCAGTGGTTTCCTGTTCTGAAATAAGTTTAAATTCACCTTGGACAGTCTAGACCTTTAAACCCTGCTAGGCAGGAGATTTATGGAGACTAGGCTTTTTTTTTGGTTGTTGTTGCATTACTACTTTTGAACTTTATTCCCTTGATAAGAAATGTAGCCAGTATATAAATCCTTGCTTTCCTTTCTAGTTATCATCTCCATGTGATGATAGGGGGGGGGGGAAGTAAGGCTTTTTGGCATTCTGCTGGAACAGAAAATAAATTCTTATCTCTTAGAGATCAGAACAGTGATTCCTGGACTCAGATTAGTTGGCAGGTAATAGTTTGTGGTAAACTCTGACAAGGAGAACCTCACTTATGCAGGCAGAGTGATCAAGCCAATTGGTAATTTTCGGGACCCTCAATAAAGGCTAGGCTTTACTATTTGGAATTTTCAGAGATAGTCAAGAGTAGGTAAAATGGGGCATGATATGGTAGTAGCACCACTATAGGTTGACAGTAAGATGGTCTGACTTTTCTACTCAGTGTGAGGAAATTTTTGGTATAGTAGATAGAGGGCTGGACCTAGAATCAGAGAGACCCAAGTTTAAGCCAGCCTCATACACTTACTATCTGTATGTTCCTGGGCAAGTCATCTTCTGACTGCCTCAGTTTCCTCATCTGTAAAATGGGGATAATTATACCACCTACCTTCTAGAGTTGTTGAGGACAAAATGAGATAAGATTTGGGAAGCATTTTGCAAACCTTAAAACCGTATGTAAAGCCCTATAAATGCCTGCTATTATTATGTAATATTGGGGAAGTGATTTTCCCTTTGAAGTCCTTGACTGTATACCTCAGGTTAAAGGCAAACCCTTTCTAGCCAAACTTCCAACTGAAGAAGAGGTTTTGAATGCCATTAGGTTCCTCCCATGTAGCAAAGTGCCTGGTGCTGATTCTATTCCAGCAGAGATTTACAACTCTGGGTTCTACTGCTCATATAAAAGCTGACTAAAATCTTCCAGGTTATTTGGCAAGAGGAGATTTTCCACCAGGAGATCAAGGATGCCTCCATTGTCCATCAACATAAAGGAAAAGGAAATGAATTATCCTGTGACAATTGCAAGAGGATCTTTTTCTTATTCATTGCTTACAAGATTCTTGCCAGAGTCCTCTTTAATAGGCTGATCTTTCATCTGGAAGATGGTCACCTTCTTGAGAGCCAGTGTGGCTTCAGAAAAGACTGAGGAACAGTTGATATTTGCTGCCTGACAAGTCCAGGAGAATTCCAGGAACGGAATAGACATCTTTATACAACCATTCATCAATTTGGCCAAGACCTTTCACATTGTCAGTCATGAGGACTTGTGGAAGATCGTGGCAAAATCTGGTTGCCTGGAAAAGTTCATCATTATTATATTCCATTTCCATGGTGGCATACTTGCATGGGTTCTGGATAATGGACAATGCTCTTGTGTTTTCCCAGTCACCATTGAAGTGAAGCAAGGTGGTGTGCTTGCTCCCATGCTTTTTAGCATAATGTTCTTAGCAGTGTTGTCAGATGCCTTAAGTGAGGATGAAAATGGCATCAAGGTCAGCTACTGCACCAATGGTAAATTATTTAACTTGAAAAGGCTACAAGTCAAGACTAAAGTGGAGGGACAGTTGGTGCTCAACTTTCCATTTGCAGATAATTATACACTCAGTGCAGCCTGAGACTGAGATATAACAGAGCATGGATCAGTACTCTGCTACTTGTCCTAATGTTGGCCTGATAATTCACACCAAGAGAACAGAGGGTCTCCACCAGCCGGCACTGCAGCATCCATACATGAAACTATTGGTTATACCAAAAGGAGAAATTTTGAATGCTGTGGATAAATTCACTTACCTTGGCAGTACTTCCCAGGGATGTATGCATAGGTTATGAAGTTGATGCACACATTGCCAGTGCTAGCTCAGTGTTTGGGAGGCTCTGAAGTATAGGAGAGAAGAGATATTAGGCTGCTTGCTAAACTGAAGGTCTAGAGAGCCACTATGCTAATGTCATTGTTGTATGCCTGTGAAATTTGGACAGTATATCAGCAACATGCCAGGAAACTAACTGAATCCCTTCCATTTCAATTGTCTTAGGAAGATTCTGAAGATCACCTAATAAGATTACAAGGTACTGGACACTGCATTTTTTAAAAGCTAAACATACATTTTCCTAAAAGACTAATTTGTGGAGAACTTGCACAAGGCAAGCATTCACTTAGAGATCATAAGAAGTGACACTTCCAAGGTTTCTCTGAAAAACTTTAATATTGATTCTGAGAACTTGGAGGTGTAGGACCATTCAGCATGGCATACTCACATCAAAGGTGCTCTGCTTTCTCTATAAGCCTATAAGCAAAGATGAATTGCAGTAGCCCAAAAGAAAAACAAGATGCACAAACATAGAGACATCTCTGTCCAAACTGTTCACTGGACTATTTCTCCCTTACCTGTGATAGAGCCTTCCCAGCTTGGTTTGGTCTGATGAGCCAGAGTCAAGCACACCATACATTGACTGTAACATAATAATGTCATTTTGGTCCTCTTTGAGGCTAAAGGAAAACAACCAAAACCAGGTTGGGCCAGGTGATCTTTGGACTTGTTTCTGGCTCTAAATCCTATAATCTAAATACAGATGAAAACTGATATTTGCCACTTAGGCAAGAAGCTTGTAGTTCAGATCTCAACTCTATTCCTTTCTACCTGTGTGACTTTAAGAAGTCACTTAATCAATTTGAGATTCAGGTTCCTTTTCTAGAAAGTTTAATATTGCACCAATTGACCTCAGAGGACTCTGTGATTCAACTCATCTGTTTATTTTTTTTTCAAAAACCCTTACCTTTTGTCTTAGAATCAATACTGGTACTGGTTCTAAGGCAGAAGAGTGGTAAGGTCTAGCAACTGCCCAGGGTCACACAGCAAGAAAGTGTCTGGGACCTTATTTGGACCCAGAACATTCCATCTCTAGGCTTGACTCTCAATCCACTGAACCACCTAGCTGCCCCCCATCTGTCTCTTTTTTAGCATCCTTCTTCTTCTTTTTTTAAAACACTCAACATCCATCTTGTAATCAATATTATGTATTGGTTCCAAGGCAGAAGAGTGTTAAGGGCTAGGCAATGAGGGTTAAGTGACTTGCCCATGGTCACACAGTTAGGAAGTGTCAGATCAAATTTTAATCCAGGACGTCTTATCTCTGGGTCTGACGCTCAATCCTCCACCCAGCTGCCCCCCGGCATCATTCTTTTTGATCTGAAAATTCTCAACTCCAGGTGCCCACAAACTTCCTTCTATCCTTGGCTGACCAAACTTGTTTTGACTTTGTTAACTATTTACATTCCTGCCCTCTTCTAAATGAATGTGCTATGACCTGGATTGTTTGGTTTATTAGCATAAAATCATCCTGCATTGTTGTCCTGGAGTCATTGGATTAAGAGTTGGAAAGGAAGTTAGAGAACATCTTTTTAGGCCCTTATTCTACATATGAGAAAATCAAGATTCTGAGGGAAGTGAATTGCTTCAGCTCACATAGATTGTAAGCTTCTCACATAGCTGAACCCAGATTCAAATCCTGATTCTCTAACTCCAAGCCCAGTGCTTTTATTATTACACTGGGTTCTCCTGGGCTCCTCTTTGCCTCTTTCTTTTCAAAGCACTCAGAGACAAGTAAATGGGTCGATACTTGTTATTTCTTCTTGGTTGGGGGGAAAAAGCAGAACCATACATAACTATTACTCCATCATTTATACTAGGCAATACACTGGTGGTAGAGAGAAGGAATAAGAATAAACCAAAAGAGTAGGCATACAAAAAATAATTTCTATTTGCCTGAGATGAATTATGTTTATATTGCTTTAGCTGTTTTGCTTGGCTTAGCTATTAATATTATTATATTATAGTATTGCATTTTTCTCAGCACCAATAGGCAGTGACTATGGGCAATGACTATGGACAAGTAGGCACTAGGAGGAATGCAAGTTGGAATTGCTTGTCTCTCTCAATTGCTAAATCTCTCATCAACTAGATTTTATTAATTCTGCAAGTTATTTATAGGACTTTGAGCCACTGAGAGAGAACTGTTGCCCAACACAAGACTTTAGGATTAGTGTTGCTCTTTAGAGGATCTTTGGGACAAAGTGATTGCCTCTCCCATGTCACGACAGATGAGTTTTAGTTGTAATGAGAAGAAAACCTTCTCTTTTAATGAACCAAGTCATCCACTCTTTAGTAGGGACCTATCTTCTGTGCAACCTGTCTCAGCCCCTTATAGATTGTGATCAATATGTGTTGAATAGAACTGGAGAAAAAAGAAAGATGGAAAATGCACCACCTAAAGCTAGATACCAAAGAAGTCAATTAACCCATTTCCTAATATACTGCCTTACCCCTCACCTAAATCTAGAGCAATATGGATATTGTGATGTTACTTTAATTTTTTGACAATAGGAACTGAGCAACAATTCTCCTTTCTGCCCTAATAATAATTTAAGTTCAGTTGTTTTTCAGTTGTGTCTGATTCTTCACAACCCCATTTGGGATTTTCATAGTAAAGATACTAGAGTGACTTGCCATTTCCCTTTCTAGCTCATTTTACAGGTGAGGAAACCGAGGCAAACAGAGTTAAGTCACATGTCATGGGTCACACATCTAGGAAATGTCTGAGGCCAAGTTTGAACTCAAGTCTTCTTGACTCTAGTTCCAGTGCTCTATCCACTGTACCACCTAGCTGCCCCAATAATAATAACTCACATTTGTATGATGCTTTCTTCACATTCAGCCTGTTATTGGTAATGCAAATAATATCCTTTAGTTTACATATTATGAAACAGTTTCAGAGATAAAGTGACACATTTGTATTAAAACTATAGGAACCAGATGTTGAATCCAGGTTCTTGAGTCCAGGTTCACTGTACTGAGCTTCCTTACACTGCTGAATGGCTAATCAGATAAACTATTATACTAGCAAGACACACTGTCAGATATATTATTACACTACTATTAAACCATTATATCTAATGCATCATTCATGAAGCTACGGAGGATACAAAGACATTTCAGGCATGATGCGTGCCCTTAAAAAACTCATGATCTGGTTGGAGGAGTACTTGAAAAGATAATTTGGAATGTAAGATGTGGTCTGCGTTAAGTGCAAAACAACTGGTAAAGTGCAATTAGAGGTGAGTGATAATTTCTGGTTGTTTAAGAACATACTTTCTTTTCTTTTCTTCTCTTTTCTTTTCTTTTCTTCTCTTTTCTTTTCTTTTCTTTTCTTTTCTTTTCTTTTCTTTTCTTTTCTTTTCTTTTCTTTTCTAAACCCTTACCTTCCTTCTTAGAATCAATACTGTATATTGGTTCTAAGGCAGAAGACTGGTAAGGGCTAGGCTATCGGGGTCAAGTGACTTACCCAGGGCCACACAGCTAAGAAGTGTCTGAAGATAGATTTGACCCCAGGACCTCTGGACCTGGCTCTCAATCTACAGAGTCACCCAGTTTCCTCCAAGAATCTACTTTCCAACAGAAGAAGGTAGAACTTCCCCTGACCTTTGAAGAATGTGTGAGATTAGGGCAGATGATGAGGCAGGAATTTCTAGGTGAGAGGACCAGGGGTGAGAAACCATTTGGTGTGTGCAGGGTTCAGTGGGAAGAAAGACCCATTTAGTTGGAGAATGCAGATTAGTGTTGAGAATTACATTTGGTGACTTTTATACCAAAAGAATTTTTTTTTACACAGAGACAATGGTAAGTTTAAAATATTATCAGACCTAAGTTTTTTTTAAACCTGTTTTCTAGTTTGCTTTCTTAGATATGGAGTAAGGAAATAAGTCCTTATTTGTGGAAGTCGAAGAGAAAAGAAACTGCTAGGTGTGTCCCTGTCCTCCCCTCCACACCCCCAATCCAGTGTCTTGAATATAAGCTGAAGCATGAGAGCAGTATTCAATCAATATGTTAATTTTGGAGTGCAGCATTACATTTCAGTACTTAAAAAGATCCATGACATTTTGTAGGTGTGGTTACTATTTCTGCCAAAGCAGATCATAATCACTCTATAATTTAGTAGACAGCCTTTATCAGTTGCTATGGCCAAAAATACTTCTGTACTACCTGACTACCAGTTTTCTTATGAGGAGTCTTTCAATACTTAGCTAGTCTGGTTGAGTACTTGCTGTATAGACCAACAGTTTGTTCAAACTGAACTTGAATTTTTCCAACTTGATATGGAATAGTGACTCAAAAGTTTTGGGCTCAGGACTCCCTTTGCTCTTAAAAAAATTGAAGACGCCTCTCCCCAAAGGATTTTTTTTCTATGTGGGCTATATTCTCATTATTGACCATATTAGAAATTAAATTTCTTACTGCTGAAAATAGCTTTGACCTTGTGGTTTGTTGCTGAGTCATTTTTTAGTCTTTTGCTTAGAAACTCTTGAATTTGGCAATTATATTTCTGGGTGTTTTCTTTTCTTGATCGAATGTCGCAGGTGTTCTATGAATCCTTTCAATGTCTATATTGCCCTCNCTTGCTCAATTCTAGCCTTTAGGGATTGATTTTCGGCTATAATCTTTCGGTTTTTGGCTATGATCTTTTGATTTTCGGCTGTAATCTTCTGGTTTTCGGCTGTAATCTTCTGGTTTTCGGCCATAATCTTCTGGTTTTCGGCCATAATCTTCTGGTATTCCTTTTCAATCTGGTCATTTCTGGTGTTCAATTTGCTTATCAGTTCATTTGGTTTCTGAGCCTCACTTTCCAATTGCAAGATTCTACCTTTTAAACAGTTATTTTCTTGCCAGATCTCTTCCATTTTCCTCAAAATCTCAGTTTTGAACTCTTCCATAGCTTGTGAGGAGTTTTCCTTATTTGAGGAGGGTCTGGATGCTTGTTTGTTCTCCTCCTCTGTTTGCTCGGTTGTCTGGATTTTCTCTGTGTAAAAGTTGTCGAGTGTTAAAGACTTCTTTTTCTTGTTGTTAATCTTTCTCTTCTGAACTTCCTGAGACTGGGTAGCCATCGTTAGCCCAGCAGCTTCTCAGGTGTATCCTCGTGCTCAGGGTCTGTCTGCAGTCAAGCCCCCTGGTGGACCCCCTTGCTTGATTGTCTGCCGGAGGTTTCTTTACAAGTCTCAGGACGCTGCTTCCACAGTCATATACCCGTCTGCACTGGTTCCCCACTCAGGGTTTCAGAGCTTTAGCTTGTGGCTGTGTCTGCCTCCACCCACGCCTCTGCCCCTGCCTGCTCTCTGAGCCCGAGTTCTGTGCCCTGCGTCCGCTCTCGGCACCCTGCGCCCGCGCTCAGATTTTGTGTGCGTTCGTTAGCTTATTGGGGTCCTAAATCTTGCTGCTCTCAGGAACAGGCCCCGGAGCTGCCAATGACTCGATGGGTGCCCCAAACTTGCTCTATTTCTTTGTAGCTGGCTTCGGTGCTATAGGTGTTGTGTGTGGAGGGGGTGGGGGTGGGGTGGTTGCTCAGCCCGCGATTTAGTGAGAGCTGTTTCACCCCTTTATAGCATGGAAATGCCTCGATTTCACGTACCTTCCACGCTGTGCCCTGTTGTGGGGTTCCTCCATTCGTCTGGACTTATTTTTATGTCCCCTTGAGGAGTTTTGTGTGTTTTCGGTCAGGAGAGGTTAAGAGCTGCTTCTTACTCTGCCGCCATCTTAACCCAGAACCCATTTTTTAGTCTTGTCTGACTCTTCTTGACCTTTTTTTGGATTTCCTTGGCAAAAATATTAGAGGGTTTGCCATTTCCTTCTCCAACTCATTTTATAGGTGAGGAAATGGAGGCAAACAGGGTTAAATGACTTGCCCAGGGTCACACAGCTAGGAAATGTCTGAGGCCAAGTTTGAACTCAAGTCTTCTTGACTCTAGTTCCAGTGCTCTATCTACTGTGCCACCTAGCTGCACCTATTATAGATCCCCAGAAAGGGTTTGGACTAGATGTCACCAGACCACAGTTTGGGAACCACTGGAAGAAAGACTACTAGAGCTTTTGGTCTGCTGGCATAGCCTTTGAGAACCTGGAATCAAGTCCACACCATCTTGTGACTTTATAGGAGAACTGTGGTTGAAGAAAGTAGAATGAAAATCTAGATATTGAGGTTTCAACATTTCTTTGACAATGCTTGATGAGAATCTATGTTGATAAGTAGATTTTTTGGACTGTGAGATGGTTCCACTGAATCTTCTCTTTCTATTAAAAAAATACAACTCCATTATTCAATAGAGTCACAACTGAGATCAAAAACTGCATATACCTTAAATCAGATTGTCTCTCCCAAGTCTAGAATAGAAGAATCTTAGAAGAATCACAGAATGTTGGAACTGAAAGATGTTCTTTGAGTTCATTTAGGCCAAAGGTTCTTGATTTGGGATCCATGATCTTGGCTGTTTATGTTTTTTAAACCCTTTTCTTCCAATTTAATATCAGTTCCAAGATGGAAGAGAGGCAAGGGTTGGCTGTCTGGGTTAAGTGACTTGTTAGGGTCACACAGCTAGGAAATGCCCAAAGCCAAATTTGAACCTAGGTTCTCCTGATTCCTGGCCTTCCACTCTATCCACTGTGTTACCTAGAACACTGTTCCCTGAACTGATTGATTTAAATTATTTTAATAGCTGCATTTCAATATACTTAATTTTCTTTGTAATCCTGTGTCATTTATGCATTTAAGAACATTATTCTGAGAAGGGATCCTTAGGCTTCACTGGTCTGCCAGAGGATTCTAAGAAACAAAAAGGACTTCTCATCTAGTCCAGCCTCTTAATTTTGCAGATGATGAGCCTTAACCTATGGAAGACAAAAATAAATGAAATGTAGAAGTTAACATAACTAGTAAGTTACTGAGCTAGGCCTGCTTGACATTTTTCTTAATGTTCTTTTTTGTTCAGAATAATTTCAACTTTCTCCTTAACTCTTCTCTTTAACTTCTCTCCAATACTATTGTTACTTTCTTTCATCTAGGATTTCGAAATTGTCCAAGTAATCATCACTTCATAGTCCTAACCCTATGGTATGGCATGAAGAATATTTCTAGGCTCTCTTTGGGAAGGATGCTTGTTTCCATCTACCTTAGTTATCTCTAAAATAAAGTTTTCCAAGAGGTTGATGATATCTAGTAATATGCTTTGTGGGTGTGTTCCTTGATTTCCCACCTCTGACTTGTACTGCTTTTATTCAATTATTTCTTCCTTCTCCTTCTCCACTCTCACATCTACAATGAAAAAAAGCACTAGGAGAATTCACTGAAGTGTCATTTTGTCTTTGTGGAAGGGGCATTTTTTTGTTCCACTGAGATTTTTTTTTTCAGTACTGAGGTTTCCTGAGGAAATAGGCTGCCATTTAAATGGACTCCATAGTTAAAAAGATAGTTGTAAAAGGTAGAATTCTGTTTTTTGTCTTTCCTAAATTCTGAACCTAATTCTGTGGTAGTGTGGTTAACCTGGGTGCTTACTCACATAATGAACAGATAAATGGCCTTGAAATTTGGACACCTGGATTCACATCCAGTCTCTTGAAACTAGTTATTAAATGTAGGACCATGAACAGGTCAATAAATCTCTCAGTATCCTCCAGATAACTCTCTGAGATCAGAAGTTGTTAACAAGTTGTCAGTCTGCAAATTTGAAGAATTGTGTTCCATAATGGGAGTTTCCTACCCATATAAAATCATAACTTTCTCCCTCTTCCCTCTAATCCTCCCACCCCAAATCCTTCCAATTTTTATCACTGATTATACAGCTGACTTTTCTCTGTCTTCATATCCTTAGCTCTAAGATGGAAATAATCATAGCTGCATTCTACTCCCTCTACTTTACAAGGATGCATTGAGGACAAATGAGATAACATAAGATGGTGGAAGAAAGGCAAAAAGTACTATATCAAAGCAAGGTAGCTGATGAATGTTTAATGCTACAATGGGGCTCTGAGATGGAAGCATAATCTGTAGAACACCTGATCTCAGTTATTCTTCCAAAGATTTAACTGGGGAAAATCAATGAAGTGAGTTAATTGTGTAATTTTAGCCTTCGCTCCCCTTTCCAACTGGTACAGTGCCATGGCTGCTCAGATATTGTACAAAAGCTAAACTTCACACATGCTTTAAACTAAAATATGGTTGGAGATGCCTGGCAAATTGCCAAGAATAAATAGAAGGCCTATGTTACTCTCAGATATAATGATGAGGCACTCTTTAAAGGAAGAAGGAACATGTTGAGATGTTACTCTTAAAAGATTTTCTCCTCTGTGATCTGACATGGGAAGCCATTCACAATTCAGCTCCAGGCCTTAGGTCCTACCTGCCCAGGATCTATGTCCAACCACCATGTAATTATACTTTGGGGCAATTCTTTAATGTATGGAAACTAATTGCCATTCCCTATCTGAGCCTCATAATTAGCAGTCCATACCTTATGTTCATTGGTAAAGAAAAAGGAATTTGCATCCGTCCAACTTTAAAGAATCGAGCCTTGATCTGGAGAACAAAGAGAGGGTTCCATAGACTTAGATGAGAATTTTTCCCAGGTTTTAAATGTGATACGTGTAAAGAGGGGTTATCAACTTCCAAATCAGTGTTGTCTGTGGAGGAAATGAAGTTCGCAAGTCCATCATGGCAGCCAGGAGATTCCACTGCCTCTTGAAAAAGAAGGTTGAATTTCTCACATCCTCAAGTTGAAGAAACCCCTTTAATCTCTCCTGGAGGAGTAGAAGGAGTACTAGAAGTAACTTGTATTCATAGGCTCTCAGATTTAAAGCTTCAAGAGATTTTAGAAGTCATTTAATCCAGTGCCTTCATTTTAAACATACAGAAACTGAGGCCATGAGAGATTAAGTTCATTTGACCAAAGTCCCATAAACAGTAAGGAGCAAATTGGAATTCAGGACTTTGCCTCTAAATCCAGTGCTCTTTCCAAAGCAACCTCTTTCTTCATCTTTGTTGCTTAGCTTGAATAATGGTATACAGGATGTTTGGTACAATGAAAAGGTATAGAGAAGCTTAATTGGAACAGATTTTCTCTTTGCAGGCTAGCTCCCAAAGCAGCTATTAATCCTTGGTGCCTGGGAAAGCTCTCTGACTGTGCATTATTCATAAGTAGTCCTTCTGTATCACTGTAGCCTCAATTAAATGAAATATTTTGAAGGTTTAATGTTGGTGACAGGCTTGGGTGTTTACACTCTGGTGATGATTGTGTTGCTTCAATAAGTGTCTTGTTGAAATAAATGACACAGTTTGTTGATAATATGAGATTCGTCAGAGAGGAAGCAGGAAGACACTTTATGGAGTAGGAGGTTTTTTGAAACCCTTTTTTTTAAGTTAAATGTAGTTTTCTGCCCATAGTGACTATTACCTTATTATATTTCATACAGTTGGAACACATAGAATGTTGGAGCCAAGAAAGACCTCAAAGGACATCTCCTCTACCTCTTTTGCTTTTCAGAGAAGAAAACACAGGTCCAAAGAGATATTTGACTTGTACAGAATCAAATAGCCAGCTATCTCCCACCTTGGACTAGACTTCAGGACTATACACCCGTTTGTTCTTCATGTTCAGTCACTTCAGTTGTGTCTGACTCTTTGTGATCTTATTTTGGAGTTTTGGCAAAGATGCTTTAGTCATTTGGCATTTCCTTCTCCAGCTCATTTTACAGATGAGGAACTGAGACTAACAGAGCTAAATGACTTGCCTAGAGCCACACAGCTAGTAAAGGTCTGAAACTGGATTTGAACTCATCTTCCTGACTCCAAGCCCTGCCCTCTATCCACCATATACCCTCTCTTACTGTAATGCCTCCCACAAAGTAAATCACTGTCCAAGGAAGATCAAGAGCCAGTGAACAATGTTAGCTAGTTCGGATTGGGCATGGTGCATTTGGACCTACAATTCAGTTTTGTCTAACTTTACTGTGGAGGTTCAACAGTTCCCTTCATCTACCAAGCAAAGGAGTTGAACTAGATCTGTGATGGCGAACTTATGGCACGGGTGCCAAAAAAGGACATGCAGAGCCCTCTCTGTGGACACGTCTGCAGTTGCCTGCTAGAGTTCATTTCTAGAAAGCCGGAGGGACTCAGGACAGAGCTGCTCCCCTCCCTCTCTCCATATGTCTGAGGATATTCCTCACTTCCCCTACCCCTCTGCCCAGCAACCCAATGGGAATGCTTCCTCCCTCTTTTTGGGGCAAGGGGAGGTTGAGAGGAGCAGGACAAGGCACTTCATCTCTAAAAGGTTTGTCATCACTGAACTAGATGGTCTCCAAGGCTTCTTCCAACTCTAACTTTATGATCCTATTAGCCTTTGGTTGTACTGAAGTCAACAGTAAAACTATAAAACTGAAGATAGATAATTGTAAAGCACCTATTATGATGCCTGGCATATAGCAAATGCTATAAAAATGTTAGCTATGAAGGTGATGATGATAATGATGTAGATATAGCTATGTGACTCTGGGCAAGTCACTTAGCCTCTATATGTCTTGGTTTCCTTGTCTATAAAACAAGGATAATATGCAGCTATCTCATAGGATTGTGGAAAGATCAAATATGCACTCTGCAAATCCTAAAGTACTATAGAAATGCTAGTTATTCATTCTTCTTAACATCATCATCATCCTGCATATTACTGTCCAGCACATTATTGCTATGTAAAAAGCCAACAGAACCATTCAAGAGACTACAAGGTTAATGGGAAATGCCCAGACTTGTCAGTTTTAAACCCAAACCTCAGCTGCTACTATATTATAATCTTACCCTGGGCAAGTCAGTTTCCTCATTAGATGGCTTTATTGCATATTCTGCAAAGATTTAAGGGGATTCACAATGATCACTATCAATAGTAATCATAAAAACACTTAGAGAATGTATGAAAATAAGAAATAACAGAGATTGCCATCCATCATAGATCTTGATTGAACTCTTAAGGAAGAAAGAATTCTTTTAACACAAGCCAGTTTTAGATTCTCTCTTATCTGAATTAGCTTAGAGAACATATCTTTAAGTACAAAATGCAATCTTTCATGAGTTCTCAAGCCTGTCCTAATATGGAACTCTAGACTTAATAATCCTTGCATCTTTCCCCACTCCTTCCCTTTCTCCTTTCCTAGCTATTAATTGAATTGTAATCTTGACTTCGAATCTGTCTAGTCTATCAGTGCAATTTGCTTTTTACTGATTTCTGAGTAAAAACTCTTCTGATGTGGGCATTGTCATTAAAATGTTCCTCTGACATCAAATTTGACTTTTAAAAATTTTACTTTTGCTACCTAGTTGGTAAATTTGATCATAAGTAATGGCTTCTTATGTATTAGGAGACTGCACTCAGGTCCTGTGAAGTTGTATCTGACCTAATTTTGCATTGGAATAAAGTTAAGTCATTAAGAAGATTGGGAACAGAAAGACAGAACTCTGGTTTTCAATATAGAAAACTATTCAGTATCCAGGAGCTGATTGTTAAGCATGCAGATTATCTAGGCCATTTAATCTCCTACCTTTCAGAGTTTTCCCACCCCACCCCCATGCCTTTTGTCCATTTCTATGCTGCATTAGAGTCTCTAGAAAGAATTTACTAAAGAAGTTATTGCCAAATATGACCTGTCATACTCCTGAAAATTCATTCCAATATTAAGGGTTTTTATTTTTTTATTTTTTATTTTTTCAATATTAGGTTTTTTAAATGAAAGTATTACAAGCTGATTGCAATTTTAGTTTGTGCTACATAGCCTTGTATACTTTAGTGTGAATTTAGGGTACTGTGTTACTTGTTCTGTTGAGATTCATATTTTAGCTACCTCCAGGACTGTAGACATATAAGATTGTAACCCTCTAGTAAATGACCTTCAGACCCCATCCATCAGGAGGCAGTAATTGAATTTTCTTTGGCGGGTGGGTGTTGAGGTATGCAGTTTTCCTGTCACCTTAGAAATCTCGCTTAAGAAAGCAACCATCTCTTTGTTTTTGCCTCAGTCTCAGGTCAACCTTGGAATGTTCAAACTCCATTCTACATGCCCCAGTGGCTTTATTTTTACTGTTAGCTTGATGAAAGGAAAAACAGGCATCTGAATGGAACAGTTCCAATTCAGAATTGATCGCCCTGTATTCAGTATATGTGGAAGATGAAAAGGCAGCTCACCTAGACTTGTTCTTAGGGGGAAATAGCCTGTTCTGGTCATTGGTTTGCCATTTCCTTCTCCAACTCATTTTACAAATGAGGAATCTGAGGCAAATGAGGTAAATGACTTGCCCAGGGTCAAGCAGCTAGTAAGTGTGAGACTGGATTTAACCTCAGGTCCTCCTGACTCTAGACCCAGTGCTCTGTCCACTGCACCACATAGCTGCCCCAAGAGTGATGATAGCAACAACCCATTTTGGCATAGAATTTATTAATTTACAACTGGTAAAAAAAAGAATTCTCATGATTGGCATCCCTAGTGCATTTCCATATACCTCATATCATCAGCCATAGAATTTGAATTATTATATATTTCTACTGACAGATTTGTCAGTAAATGGCTTGACTTTATTTTTAGGACCTCAGATGATTGCTGTATACATACTGGATAAGCAGCTATGGATCGTAGTGTATTCATCATTATAAGAGGCACATCTGCGTAATGCATAATGATGTTGGCATTTTAGAAACATCTAGATAATCTCAGGCTTCCTAGAGAAGTTGACTAATTCCTGACTTGGACATTCACTGGTGATCATTACAATTATAAGGACATTATATGAGACTCTGGCTAAAGAAATGGCAAAGTAGGAGACAGGTAAGATTGACCAGAACCCTTTTCCCCCCTCACCTGTGACCTCAGAGTTGCAGATTTTTAGACACTGCAAAAAAATGGAAAGAACACTCAGCTGAGAGTTAGGAAACCTGGGTTCTAGTTCTAGTTCTACTGCTAATTACCTATTCTACATTTCCTCTCTGGGCATTAGTTTTCTCATTTGTAAAATTGGGTTGAACTAGATGACTGCTAAGATCCTTTTTGACTCTAAGTTCCTATTCTTGGAAAAAAACAAAGAGATTCATTCCATTCTGAGATTCGAATGAATTGTGGAGGATTTGAAAAATCTTTTTGGGGGGAGAGAGGACTGGTAGAGAGGATTCCCGCTTTGGGGAGAAAGGCTGGACCTTATATTCTCATCCAAATTGGAAGCACAGTAGTCCTTCACAAGCCAAATCCCACTGCAAAACAGTATGGGAACTTTGACCTGCTCTGTTTCTCACTTGGGCTGGTTCACCCCTTCAAGGAGGTCCCCTGTTCTCAAGGGCTCACTGTATTGGTGCCAGACTTATATGACCTAGAGCACTGAAATTCAATTGATTGGCTAACCTTATCAGAGATTTCAGGCATGTACTACCATGCCAGGCCAGAAGATTCTTCTTTTTTTCCCCTACAACTACAAAATGCTTTTTATTGAGGTATCCATTTTAAAACTATGTGAAGCATAGTTTTCATTCATTTATTTATTTGTTTGTTTAGAGTATTTTCCCATGGTTACAAGATTCATGATCACTCCCTTCCCTCCCCCTCCCAGAGCTGATAAGCAATTCCTCTGGGTTATACACATGTCATTGTTCAAAACCTATCTCTATATTATTCATATTTGTAATAGAGTGTTCTTCTAAACCCCAAACCCCAGTCATATATCCATCAAACCACGTAATCAAACATATGTTTTTCTTCTGCGTTTCTGTTCCCACAGTTCTTTCTCTGGATGGGGATAGTGTTCTTTCTCATAAGTCCCTCAGGATTGTCCTGGGTCATTGCATTGCTCTTAGTAGAGAAGTCTGTTACATTTGATTGTCAGGCCAGTAGATTCTTTTTTTAAAAACATTTATTAATATTTATTTTTTTGAAAAGTTAACATGGTTACATAATTCATGCTCTTACTTTCCCCTTCACCCCCTCCCCCAACTCCCCTCTACCCCCCGTGGCAGATGTGTATTTCCTCTGGTTTTAATATGTGTCATTGATCAAGACCTATTTCCAAATTGTTGATAGTTGCATTGGTGTGGTAGTTTCGAGTCTACATCCCCAATCATGTCTGCATCAACCCATGTGTTCAAGAAGTTGTTTTTCTTCTGTCTCCACTCCTGTAGTACTTCCTCTGAATGTGGGTAGCATTCTTTTCCATAAATCCCTCAGAATTGTCCTGGGTCATTGCATTGCTGCTAATACAGAAGTCCATTACATTCGATTTTACCACAGTGTATTGGTCTCTGCGTACAATGTTCTTCTGGCTCTGCTCCTTTCACTCTGCATCAATTCCTGGAGGACTTTCCAGTTCACATGGAATTCCTCCAGTTTATTATTCCATTGAGCACAATCATATTCCATCACCAGCATATACCACAATTTGTTCAGCCATTCCCCAATTGAAGGGCATACCCTCATTTTCCAGTTTTTTGCCACCATGAAAAGTGCAGCTATAAATATTTTCATACAAGTCTGTTTATCTATGATCTCTTTGGGGTACAAACCCAACAATGGTATGGCTGGATCAAAAGGCAGGCATTCTTTTATAGCCCTTTGAGCATAGTTACAAATTGCCATCCAGAATTGTTGGATCAGTTCACAACTCCACCAGCAATGCATTAATGTCCCAGTTTTGCCACATCCCCTCCACCATTCATTACTCTCCCCTTCTTTCATTTTAGCCAATCTGCTAGGTGTGAGGTGATACCTCAGAGTTGTTTTGATTTGCATTTCTCTAATTATTAGAGATTTAGAACACTTTTTCATGTGCTTATTGATACTTTTGATTTATTTATCTGAAAATTGCCTATACATGTCTCTTGCCCATTTATCAATTGGGGAATGGCTTGATTTTTTATACAATTGGTTTAACTCCTTGTATATTTGAGTAATTAGACCCCTGTCAGAGTTTTTTGTTATAAAGATTTTTTCCCAATTTGTTGTTTCCCTTTTGATTTTGGCTACATTATTTTTGTTTGTACAAAAGCCTTTTAGTCTGATATCAACAAAATCATTTATTTTACATTTTGTAATTTTCTCTAACTCTTGCTTGGTTTAAAAATCTTTCCTTTCCCAGAGATCTGAAAAGTAAACTACTCTATGTTCACTTAACTTATTTGTAGTTTCCCTCTTTATATTCAAGTCATTCACCCATTCTGAATTTATCTTGGTGTAGGGTGTGAGATGTTGATCTAAACCTAATCTCTCCCATATTGTTTTCCAAATTTCCCAGCAGTTTTTGTCAAATAGTGGATTTTTGTCCCAAAAGTTGGGCTCTTTGGGTTTATCTTTTTTTTTTATTACTCTCTTGCTGATGTCACTTACCCCAAGTCTATTCCACTGATCCTCCCTTCTGTCTCTTAGCCAGTACCATACTATTTTGAGGACCGCTGCTTTATAGTATAGTTTAATATTTGGTACTGCTAGGCCCCCTTCCTTCACATTTTTTTTCATTATTTCCCTTGATATTCTTGATCTTTTGTTATTCCAGATGAACTTTGTTATCGTTTTTCCTAATTCAGTAAAAAAGTTTTTTGGTAGTTTGATAGGCATGGCACTAAATAGGTAAATTAATTTGGGTAGAATGGTCATTTTTATTATGTTAGCCCGTCCTACCCATGAGTAATCAGGCCAGTAGATTCTTGAAGAGAACCTTTTTCATAGACTGGTGGATCCAGTTTATAGAGGACATTTAAAACTAGAGAGAAGTTCTTATTATGTGCCAGTCCCCTTCTCTAGCTAATCTGAAGATGGTAGGAAGAGCACTTGCTATCACAGTTTGTTGTGAATTGATTTCTTTGGCCATGATCATGAATTATAAGCATGAATTCAATTCACCAAAACAAATAAATGTTAAGTACCTAAAGTGTGCAAGATACTTATGGCCCAAATCCTGTGTTCTGGACATTCTTAGCAGCATCATATTGGCTTTTGTTATTTGGTCATTTCTGACTCTTGCCCTTAGAGTTTTCTTGGCAAACTTATTAGAACAGTTTGCCATTTACTTCTCCAGCTCCTTTTTACAGATGAGGAAAATGAGGCAAACAGGGTTAAACGACTTTTCTAGAGTAACACAGCTAATAAGTGTCTGAGGCCAGATTTGAACTCAGGAAGATGAATATTCTTGTCTCCAGACTCAAATCTCCATCCACTGCACCACCTAAATGTCCATCATCTTTGTTGATGAAATATAACAATGAAAAACAGGTTCACAAGTGCGGAAATCCTGCTTCCGCTGGTCCAGGTCTCTTGGAAGGATGATGGCGTCAGCGTATTGAGATGAATGAGAACAGCCAGAGTTTCCATTAGGCATCACACAGACTGTTCTTCACTGCTTGATCTGAGTTTATTTTTTATACATTTTACACATATGATTACACACATATTACACATATGATCATACATTTTTATAGATATGGATAAAGTTATACATTAAGTTTTACTAAATTACAAAATAATTTGATTGACATTCCATAATTATTCTATTTTCTTTGATTACACAAAACATATAAAACCTTTCAGAAAGTGTTCTCATCATGAGGTAGCTAGGCTAGAAATTATTTTTCCACCCATCCTTGAGGTATGGAACATGCACCAACCAGTTACACAACTAATCAGACTTCAAAAGATACAATTACCATTACCTGGTCCAAATATTATTCCAGTAACAGTCTTTCATTTTTCAATATTTTTCAAAGGTAATTTGACATGTTCTTTAGACTATGGGATTAATGGAACAGTCCGGTGTAGCCAAACGTATCAACCTTCTTTTGGAAGGCAAGTTCTCTATATTTCATCCATTGTCCTTCCTGTGTTAACATTCCAGATCAGAGATCAGGGAGGCTCTGAAGCAGTCTTGGCCTGCAAACCTCTATACCTGGGTATGAAAATTCCAGGTGCGGTTTTGTTGAGGTTTTAAAATCTTCAACATTAACTCACTATTTGCTGGTTTGTGATAAGGTGACTTTTTTAGGGGAATTTCTGTACTATTACATGTAAAGGTGGGACTTTCCTGGGAGTCTGTAGGGGCCCTGTAAAGGCTCTAGTAACACCCTTTACTATTCTTCTGTATTTCCCTTGGGCTGAGTAGGGATATTGATCACAATAATTCCAATAATAAGGGGTGTTAGTAAGAAAGGAGTCACACAGGGGAGTCTGAGTGGATGTTTTCCATCCTTCCTGAGGCTGCTTTACAGACCACAGGGTCACCACCTATGACCATGTCAGACAGAGTGGACTTGATGGCTCCCGGCACATAAGATAACAATAATCTTAGCTGATTGTCCTTAGATTCTTCTAAACTTGAAAATGGGTCTCTAATTTCTATATGCTAGTTCATCCCTAGAATTTAGAACTGACTTTTTTTTAAACATCTGTATTAAGGGAGTAGGCCACTAGTTCACAGGAATTTGTGCGTGTGTGTATGTACATGTTAGTGCATTTTTTCTCAATGCTATGAATTTGGGTATTGTAGCTTCGAGGACTCCCTTGACAAGTATTTATCATAATGCAGATCTATGTGTTCTCATGCTATGTGTTGTGAGGAGGATTACTTAGTTATTAATTAGGAGACCTAACAGGAAGGGCTGGAGAGTTCCAAATGGAATGGGGAGGCAGGAAGTGCTTTGCTTTCTAAGACGGACTCCATGGTGGTTGGGACTAGTTGCAAATGACCCTAGGAGACCTCAGATTTCCAGAGATCCTGAAGGAAGACTGACATCTACTTGTGGGAGATTTTGGTAAAGACTATTAATCCCAACCTGAGTTGCAGGTTAACTTGGGCTGGGTTAGCTCCCAGAATCTATCCACGTGAAAGAACACTGCTAGTGGTCCTGGAGGAGCTGGTACATGTGTAGTAACTCTTGTCCATATCCTTCAGTAGATTTTCCAGAGATGATCACCTCATTTGATAGAGGCTTTACTCTAGGCCAATGTTGGCAAAGGTTTTTGAGTTTTGAGTGCTGTCTGAGCCCTCCTGCATTACTGGAGAGAGTAGAGGGAAGAAGTGCTTGCTTTGGGTGGCTGGACAGAGGAATAGGGCATGCAAAAAATGTCCTTGGGCACTGAGAAGAGCGGGAACAAGCAGCTCTCCCTCCCCCCTCCCCCGCTAGTATGGCATGTGTGCCAATATTTCACCAATGCTGCTCTAGACCTTTTTATTCTCTGTGGAAACTAGTATAGCCCTGCAGTATTGGTTCACCTTTATTAAAGGATAGATTTCCTTGGTTTTATATCAGTGGTGTCAAACTGAAATAGAAAAGGGACCACCAAATCCAACAGCATAATTCCTTTGAAAAATACAAATGAACATTATCTATGTTTTATTGTATAGCTTTCCCAATTACATTTTAATCTGATTAGAATTGTATTTGGGAATGTTGCTGCCATAATGCACATTTTACACCTCTGTTTTATACCATTAAATTGGAAATTCACCAAATCCTCCTTGTGGTGACCATATGTCACTTCTCCATGCTCTCTAGGTTAACTGTAACTTGGATTGCTCAGATAGTATTGTGTTTCAGGATATCTCTAATACAAAGACAGAATATTTGTGCTTAAAAAAAAGATGAGATTTGCATCTAGGGACCTTTTGGAATCATTAGAAGCACTGTAATAAATTCCCAAATATAATCCAGGTCATTCTCTTTCTCTTATTTAGCTCTGACCCCCAACTCAGGTCCCATCTGCAGTGTATATATGTGTACACATGAGTAAAACAATGGACTGGCCATCTAGTGCCAATGGCAGCAGTTAGTATGTACATATTTACTTTCTAAAACCTTAAAGGGGTTATGGTCTCTTTCATGTGGATCCTTCAACATGGGTCACAATCTTTCCATGCCTTCTTAAACTAAATGACTGTAATCTTTTCTTTTCATACATTTCCCCCAAAGGAACTAGTTGGTTAGAGCCTTTCTTTGGAGTCTAGAAACACAGAGTGTCCTGCTTTAATTGATGTAAGTAGTCCTCAGGCTGTTTATATGCTCTTCACTATTCTCCTGAGCAGGCTAGAGCATCTCCTTTTCTAGTTAGGTGTCCTTGATGGTTGCCTTTTATGCCAATTATTGATTGCAAGTCAGCTTCGGTAATATGCTAAGGTGTATTTTATATCCACCATGAAAATGTCTTTTTATATGGGTATTATTATAATATTAATAGCTGATATTGATAGAACACATTAAGATTTTATGAAATAGTTTTTGCATACACTTTACCCTCAGGAACCTAGTGATATAGTATTATGGTTTTATCTCTGTTATTTTCTCTGCTATTTTCAGTTGTATCTGATTCTTGGTGAACCCTTTTTCGGATTTTTTCTTGGCAAATACACTGGAGTGGTTTGCTATTTCCTCCTCTAGCTTATTTTACAGATGAGGAAACCGAGGCTTATTTGGGTCAAAGTGACTTGCCCAGGGTCACATAGTAAGTAAGTGTCTGAGGCTGAATTTGAACACAGATCTTACTGACTCCAGGCCCAGCACTTTTTACATGCACCACCTAAATGCTAACAATCCCCATTTTACCAATGAGGAAACTGAGGATGATTAATTTGCTCATCAAAATATAGATGACATACAAAAAGCATAAGTCTCAAGATCTTACAGACCTAACTGATAAATAAAATATGTGGCTACCAGCATAATCTTATTTCGGGAGTTTGCTTGTAAAAATACATGTTTCCGGGAGAATGAAATACCCTTACCACTCTAATAGGCTACTTCCTTCATTCTCCTTAGAGGGAGTTTTTTCATTTTTTAATGTCATTGTGAAGGAGGAAAAAATTAAAATTTTGGAGACAGGAACCCTATGAAAGGAGAATAAATTATTTGTCATATTGTATAGGAAGAAACTGAATGCCTCGATTTAGGTTTCAAAAATATGAAAAATTGCAGTAAGTTAAAAAAAATACAATTTTTTTCCAATCTCTTGTGTGTCGATGATGCTATCTGGAAATTAACTTAAGTTCTTTCTTTCACCAAAAGATCACTTTTTCTGATGTTAAAGGAATAGTCTCGACCAGTGATGGGCAAACTTTTTAAAGAGGGGGCCAAAGGAAAGGAAAATCTGTCAGTCTGTTTCTAAGGCAACTCTTTCAAAATTTCATTGTATTGTATTCTACTCATTGTATTTGTCAGATTAGGAATAATGGCTTCAGGACAGAACATTTCATGGGGCCACATCTGTCCTGTGGCCTGTAGTTTGCTCATCACTGGTCTAGACTGTTGAAACAGACTCAATTCATAGCTGGAGAGTGATTGGAAAAAAAAAATTAAGTGATAAATGAGGTTCTGTTATCAACAAATCAAAAGCCAGAAATTCAGGGCCTACAAGTGAGTTGACTCCAGGGGGTAGAGATCCCAAATCAAAGCTATTTAGCTGGCTGATGAGTTTGCTTAGTGGTACTTGATGTCTTTTTTTTTCTTTTTTTTTTTTTTTTAAACCCTTGTACTTCTGAGACCTAGCTGTTGAAGAACTTACAACCTTTCTTTTCTGAGAAAGAAAGCTCTTTGCCTCAGGGTGAAACTCACAAGTCATCAGGGAAATTTAACTTTGTATAATGTTATTTTTTTGAGAACATCTAGGTGATGCACAGTATGAATTCTAAAGTAAAAAAAAAAGGATATCTTGAAAATTAACATGGAATGGTAGGTTTTGAAATAGTACTCATAGTTGTGTATACTCATAGACAATAGTTCTATACCTAAAGAGTCCAGATCGGCTAATTTTCCTGGATATATTGCTTACAGATGTGGGAGAAAACAATCTAAGTAAATAAAGCATTTATTAAGTATTTAAAGTATTTATTAAGCACTCTCTTACTGCCAGGCACTGTGCTCAGTGCTAGGAATACAAATACTGTACAAGCAAGCAAGTAGGTCCCATTTCTGCCCTCAAGGACTCATATTCTATCAGAGGAAGACAACACATAAAGAATAGTTGAAAGTAAACTGGGGTTTATTAGGATAATAGAAAGCCTGACTTTGGATAGTATAAGGAGAAACCTCACCCATCATAGCTTAGAGTTCTAGTGTGGGTAGGAGGTGGGGTTAATGGTGGTAGCATGGTATGGAGATATAGTTCTGACCAAGATAAAGTGAAAGCCCAACTATCAGAGGTCAGCATCGCAATGTTTAACTGAAGTCTTTAATAGAACTCTTTATTATTCTAAAAACTATTTTCTTGGGGTCAGCTAGGTGGCTCAGTGGTTTGAAAGCCAGGCAAATCTGGCCTCAGACACTTCCTAGCTGTGTTACCCTGGGCAAGTCACTTAACCCCTATTGCCTAGCCTTTACTGCTCTTCTCCCTTGGAACCAATACACGGTATTGATTCTAAAATGGAAGGTAAGATTTTTTATAAAACATTTTTTAAAAAATAAAAACAATTTTCTTTGAAGTGAGTCTGTGGCCAAAAGTATCTACCTTGCTAATCAGAGAACTCTCAGGAAAGACCAATGCATGTTATTAGTAACTGTGAAACAAAAGATGAAGGAATGTCATAATTATAAAAGGACAAAAATACATGGTTGTTAGTTATGGTTTTGAATTAATTAGCAAAGAGAACACTAGAAATGTGGCCACAACTTTTGGGAAGATCTGATTTCCTTGGAAAAGTTAGGACACTCTTTCTTTGGATCTGGTCAAAGGTGGTGACTCTTTAGGAATTAAGAGCACTTCCAAGAATGAATCTGGTCACTGGTTTAGGATATTCTAGGAACACTGAGCCAAATATTTCCACAGCATTGTCTTGTTTTTTTTTTTTTTTCAAGACAATGGAAGCCTTGCTGCTATAGGCTTCCATATAAAGTTTGAAGTGTCACCATGATGTTTGGTATTGATACCATGGTGCAGTGCTTTTGATAGAATGATATTTAAATGAATTCCTTTCTGGAAATTTATAGTTAGCAAGGTTCTTTGAAGAGGACTCAAGATAGATATGTATTTTATATTGAATTTTATGCCAATGGAATTTGTGCTAGTGAATTTCTAAGTTCATAATATCAAAAAATTTTGATCAAGTTGGAAAAAGGATTAGGATGTGTTCCTTTAAAAAAATTGTGTAAGCAAGTGTTGTGGCACATGCCTATAATCTTTGCTACTGGGAAGACTTAGGCTGATGAATGCTTGAACTTGAGTGTTCACAGCTGCAGTAGGTTAGAATCAACTGGGTGTCCACAATAAATCTGATACCAATATGGTGAGCCCCCTGCTTGGGGATAAGGATGTGGGAGGGGAGAAAGTACAGAAGCAAAATGCTCCTTTTGCCTAAGGAGAGGCAAACCAGCTTAGAAATGGAAAAAATCAAAGGTTCTATGCCAATTAGTTCTATGATTGGGTGGGCCAATGAGACTGCTGCAGTAGGTGAGATAAGGTGACCTAGTCTCAGAAAACACAGCAAGCAACATAAGTTAGGCTTTAAAAACCAATTAGAGAAAGAATCTCAAGAGGCAAAGAAACCTGGAGGTTAAAATGTGGAAAAATGTGGCCCAGAGGAAAAAAAGAAAAACTGATAGGCCATTTGGAATAAGTTAAAAGATGAGTTTCCGAAAAGGAAGCAACTAACCACTCAAAGAAGAAGCAGCTATTGAAGAATCTTCCTTGTCCTACGAGGAACAATAATGTGGCTACACAGGTACTATTAGGTGAAATCATCTAGTCAGGGTTAGAGAAAGAACCTGGTCGGTTTGTGGTTTCCTATTGAGGGCATGCAGCTTTTGGCCAATCTAATCATAGTAGAGAGGTGTGCTGTCTTCTTGAGGCATATATCCAAGATATGACAGAGAACCTCCTCAGATGCATCCAATGATTTCACTGCTACCCACTTCTGCTGATTCATGTGGGTATAAATGATAGGCATAAATGTTATTAGCATTGCCCACTTCTGATGATTCATGTGGGAATAAATAATGTTACTTGCAGAATTCTAGAAAGTATTGCTAAAGATAACCAAGTCTTACTCCAGAAGTCCAAGACCTTGACAACAAAGAGCATTACTGTCGCTGGATGAAGGCAAGCATATTAAAATTGTATCTTATTCTGGTTCCTCAGACGTGCTCCACTTCCCCTCAGTCAATATAGTAAGTTTATAAGTAGCCAAACTAAAAAGGCAATAGCAGGAAATAAGATTGCAAAGAGGATCAAAGAAGCATAATTTACAAATTGGTTCATATTTTAACCAAAATTCACATCCCGGTAGTATGTGATGAATTAAGGAAAGCCGGCTAGGTGCTGCCCTCAGGGTGTTTTTGGTGCTATGATATATAAATCCCAGATCTCTCCAATTGTAGACGAGAGGAACATCAAAAGGTGCTACAACTTTGAAATGATGGAAATATGTTGACTTGGAAATTTTACTGGAAACTTTGAGATATTTTGATATGTTAATGAACAAACCCCACTATAGCATGAATAAGATTTGGTCTGTTTTCACTCCATGCCCTATAAAAATGAGACCTCAAACTCTTGCCCTCAGAGTACTTTACTCTCTTTATTGGTTCCGTGTTGCCTAATATTCCTAATTCTACTCTATGGTTCCATGAGTTATTATCTGTGCTCTTCCCTCTCTCCATCCTCTTTTTCACTTTGCCTGCCTTCACCACCCCATCCCTTGTTCCTATACCATCATCTGCCTCTGTATCCCTCCCTACTTTTTGCTACTTGACTATATTTCCTGTACATGTTGCCCTCACACCCTTTGTGATTATTTAAGTGTGCCATTTCCTGTTGCTAATCATAGTCTTTCTTGGTGAGAAACCAAAGAAATGGGTGTTTCTAGTCCCCATTTCATAAATTCTTAAATTAATTGTCAATTCAGTGAGGAGTGTCAGAAGAGAGAAGCAGATGTGAGCAGCATCAAACTGGTGAAAGAAAGAAGATGGTGTCTGAGAAAATGACTTGGATTTCTGGACCATAGCTTAAAATAGGAATTGTTGGCCCATGGTTAGTGAAGGAATACACTTAAGAAAGGCCAGTAAAATGTATTTTTTATGGAGTCTTGCAAATCAAATTAAAAATGCTTTACACTGAAAAGAAAAGGGAAGAAAACCACCTAGGTGGGAAGCAGCAGGCTCAGTGAAAGGAGCACTGACTTTAGAGTTTCGTCATTTTGATATAAATCCCATTCCTGATGCTTACTGCTTCTGTTACCTTAGGCAAGTCAGTTAATCTTAATGTCCTCATCTATAAAATGAAGAGATTAAAGGACTTGGCTCCTCCAGCCATTTCAGCTATTGGTCTCTGAGCCTGGGATCTTATATATCCATTCATTTAGATAGCATAGAGTAGCTACAATGAAAGAAGAGCTACAGGGATAATCAGAAAATGCCAAACCACAAAATCCCCGCAAAGGAGGTAGCAACAAAATCTGTTACCTTCAGTGTTTATGCACAAAAAAATGGGTAAAAAGCAAGATGGTTTAGGGACCATAACACAAAGAGGCAAGTCTGGCTTCAATAAATACCATTGAGAATTCATACAGTGAGATCCAAGTCTGACATCATATGACTCTGGAAGAGATTATTTTATTCATAAAGAACAGGACAAATAAGAGGAAGAGGGCTGGGCTGTGGGTTAGCACTGTATAAGAAGAGAAACTTTTGAGGAAATTCAAGAGCCAAATGGGTGTGGTGAGTGGGAGGAGAACATTTGGATAACTATTAGTGAACAAAGGAGAAATATTGTCATGTAAGAATATTGCCAAATACCTGGTCAGAAAGGTGAAATGACAAATTCAGGAAACAGATACAGGCCTAGTATGTATGTGTGATATAGTAGTGATGGGAAATTTTAATTATTTGAAGTTTTATGCAGCTCCTTCTCCCTGTGCCCCCAATGGAACAATAATTCCTCGATTTGCTTTAATTTCATTTTTCCACAGGTGGAGGAAGCAGCAAAGTGAAATTATACATTTAGTCTGATTTTCACAAAAAAGGATGAAACTAAGTTGCTGAAATTCAGTTGATGGAAACTTTGGAGGAGAAGCTACTTAATCCAACTTTGAATTTAAATAGAGCAGGAGAGGAAAGCTGGGCATCATCGAACAAGCTTTTTAAATTTGTGAGAATATATGTTAAAGTTTACAGAGAAAGAAGGGACAGTATTAAAAGCCTAGGAAGGATGTGGAAGCCCTAAAGGTACTAAGTGACTAGGGCAGAATTTGAACCCAAATCTTACTGAATTTAAATCCAGTGCTCTCTCTACTACATGAGAGATGTCAAACACATTACTAGCATACAGTATTTTCTAGTATTCTGGGGACCAGATTAAAATATATTTAGGAAATAATTGACAAAATAAATAAAAATACAATAAAAATATAAAATGAATAAAAATAGATAACATTAAAATTTATTTTTCTAGATTCTGTCATCTGATTACATTATAATTTTTAATATTAATTTCCCAATATTTTATAACCCATGTTCTCTCCCTGCCCTCCACCCATCTCCCCTCCCCAAAAGGCAGGTGATACCATCATTTGTATATTATCTAAGTATGCCAAGTAAGGTTGGCAGATACCCATAACTCCCTGGCAGTAATGATCCCTAAACTTAAGGCCACCATTCTCTACCTACCCGCCACCATTGCCCTGGTATCCTGCTGGCAGAACTTGCCTTCCCCATGTAAATCCCTGTGAGAGGACAGTATACACCTCTGTCTGATGTGACCACCAGCAATTAAACTGTCCTCCGCCTCACTGATTTAATCATTTTTGAAGAAACTGATGTTTAAAATAATCATATCAAAACTTTCATATTCAAATTTATAGCAGGCCCTGGTGGAGACTATTTGCTTTCTCAAATATTAGCTCTCTTCAAGTAATTGAAGGGGATGTCACAAAGAAAAGGAATTAGACTTGTTCCATTTGACCCCTGAGGCCAAAGCTAGAAACAAATGTGGAAATGGCTAACAATTAGAATTACCCACAAGTGGAATGAACTGCTTCAGGAGGCTTCCCTGGCCAAATGCCTGTAAATCAAGATTGAATATTTTAAATGACTGTAGATAGACTAGGTGCACTAAGAAGTCCTTTCTCATTTGGAGATTTTGAGATTGCAGCTAGGCTGCCCTTGTTCTGGAGCTTCTTCTTGGGATGTATCTTGAGAGCCTGTAATTCTACACAAGAAAATCAACCTCATTTGTTTTATAGCCAGATTTTAAAAAGCATCAAACAAAACAGCCTTGCTGAGCTTGGTCAATCACAATATTGACCCTTGGATTGCCTCTGAATGACCATAACTAATGGCTGTTTTCAACTTCCTTAATCAATCATTAAGGGATGAAAATTTGTTCACATTGTCTCTATTAAAAAAAGAATGTGTCAATCATGGTTAACAGAATAGTAGTGTTTTTTAAAATAATACCTACCTGGTGCAGTGGAAAATGCTGGGCCTGAAGCCAGGGAGATCTGAGTTCAAGTCCAGCCTCAGACCTTAATAGCTGTATGATTCTGGGCAATGACTGAATCTTGTTTGTCTTAGTTTCTTCATCTGTAAAATGAGCTGGCAGACCACTTCAGTATCTTTGCTGATAAAACCCCAAAATGAGGTCATGAAGAATCAGATTCAACTGAAATGCATGAATAATATTTAAAGATAAATGAGACCGATACAAATAGGGAAAATATGAAATAATGTGAAGTTTGGAGAGTAGAACCAAAAGAAACCTGTACATTGGCTGACTATATGATCTTTCTATATGTATAGAAAATGATTGACCTAGAGTGGAAGAAGGATATGAAAAGAATCTAAAAAACATTGTAAATGGTTGAAAACAGTTTGTTCTGGTGTTGTTTATGTTATGTCCAAAAAATTAAGAATGAGCTTCGGATATGAAGGGAATTTCCAAAGCGGTTTGAGATGGGTCATAGGCAGTGGCTATATCCTTATAATAAATAGATTACTTTAAAAAGACAATGCTCATGGATGTATAAGGAAGAAAAATCAGTCCTCTTACTTTATATTTCTACCTCATATATGTGGTCAGCTCAGGCAGCAGTTGAAAATGTTGAACTAATGAATTCAAAGCCCCAAGTTTGGTTTTTTTGGTGGTTGTTCAGCCATTTCAATCATGTCTGAATTTTTTGTGACCTGATTTGGAGTTTTCATGGCAAAAGATATTGGAGTGTTTTGCCATCTCCTTCTCCAGTCATTTTACAAATGAGGAAACTGAGGCAAGCAACATTAAGTGACTTGCCTGCTGTCATACAACTAATGAGTGTCTGAAGCTGGATTTGAATCCAGGTCTTCCTCACCCCAGGCCCAGCACTCTATCCATTGTATCACCTTGCTGTCCTTGATGTTCTACCTATAGACCATCACATTTAGCTTATGCTGTTGCCCCGGACTATGCTCCCAAACTTCATTCAGCCAACTTATCATGATCCACAAAGGGGCTTGGGCTCAAGAGTATAAATGGTTCAGGGCAAAACTATTCCACAATTAGAACAACTCAGAGCACATTATATGCATTCTGGCAACTGGATATGGAAAGGATAACAAACATTTGCACGTTATCCTACTTCCTTCACTCTAAAGTCCAATAAGACAGGTCCCCTTCCCACTCCTCACACACAAAGTTACATCTCTTACCTTGGCTTTGCAGAGTCTGTCTCCCATGCCTAGAAAGTAGTCCCTCTTCCCTTTCCTTAGATCATTAATTTCTCTCTTGAAGATTGCCTTGATTGCTACTTTTTGGGGGCAGGGATTTCCTAAATACTTTTTCCTTTCTCCAGCTGCAGGCTCCTCCCCCACCTACCCCCAAACTCCTTGACCTATTTCAATAATCTTATGTGCATATATTCTCTTTTTTGACCAAATGGGCAAGTTTTTTTTTAATTTTTGTCTACATCACTGGAGCTTTGCACAGTATTTGACACATAGTTGGTGCTTAAATGTCTGGTGAATGATTTTATATATAGTCCCTATCCTGTTTAAACAAATACATCAAATGAACATAAAGCTTTTTGTTAGAGGAGCCTGGGTGCTGTCATGGAGGAAAATGTGTTTAGAAAAGGTTTTTCCCATGAGATTTTGCCCTGATTTTTGTTTCACTCCTTGATTTCCAGGGTAAAGTCCAGGGTTTTGTGTGCTGGGGCTAGGAAATGAAAATAATTTTTTCAGCCTTTATTTTCATGGGCAGTTACTAGCTGTTTCATGGATGCAATCTCCAAAGAATAAATGACTCAGGCAGGAAATATAGTATGACAGGAGAAGAGATTTTAGCAGGGACACAATTTTTTGTAAATAGGTTCGCTCAAGGAGACCCAGATATAGTGTCACCAAAAAAGTGATTCAGGGGCATCTAGTTGGCTCAGTAGATTAAGAGCCAGACCTAGAGAGGAGAGGTCCATTCTGGGTTCAAATTCGACCTCAGATATTTCCTAGCTGTGTGACCCTGGGATTGCCTAACCTTTACTGTACTCTTCAGCCTTGGAGCCAATATGCAGTATTGATTCTAAGACAGAAGGTTTTAAAAAAAAAGTGATTCAAGTTTTCAGTATCTGGTAGCTAATAGTACCTATTTTCATTTTATAGAGGCCAACAATATCCTACCAGTGCACCTTAGCTTATATTATATTTTCCTGAAAACTTGTTAATAGATGGAATTTTTCCATATTTGAACCTATTAAATGTACTTGAATAGGACATAATTTAAAAGTCTTATCCTAGAATCCTTTAAATAAAGGATAGAAGTTCACATAGTCAATATTGTGTAGTAGAAAGAACACAGTATTTGAAGTCAAATAACTTGGGTCAATACTACTTTTTCATATGTCTTTGTCCTGGGACAAGTCACTTCATCTCTGTAGATCTATTTCCTTTTCTGTAAAATGACCAGGTTGGACTAGATAGCCTTTATGGTCTCTTCTAGCTTGATATTTTATAATCTTTCTTAATATGACTTGAAATCTCAAATGCTTACAATTTTCTAGAGACCACCAACCTTATTCATTCATTTTATGTCAGCTCTCCAACAGAATGTAAGCTCCTTGAGATCAAGAACTATTTATTTTATTTTTCTTATCAAAGGGATCTTCCTAAAGTAACCTGATCCTGTTAGCCTTTTTCAATAAATTGCAAAGGTTTCTGCTATCTCCACGATCCCGTGCATCCAGAGTTATACAAGTGCTACCCATTTTCCTCTCTTAACTTTCCTTTTCCAGTCACTTTTAGTTACTTATCTCTTCAGGGCAAACAGTTCTTCATCAGGATGCTTTCCTCTGTTACTGCGGGCTTTTATACGTGTCGGCCTTATTTCCTAGACTCTGCCTTCTGCAGCTGAAATTAGAAACCTTGAAAAAGCAAAGCAAATGCTGGAATCTCACGAAGGAGAAGCTTGAAATAGCCCAGGCCTACAGCTGAAGTGTCTAGCTGTAATTCCAGGGAGAGCTCTTTTGTTGGTAGATAATTGCTTCTGTTCTCCAAGTTTACTTGGACTTTGAGATAGGCAGATGGAGAGCTAGATGGCCTTGTGGGTGCATGCATGTGATACCTCCCTTTTGGTCATTTTCTACCTTCTTGTCTGTTTTCCCCTGTCTAGTAGATTTTCTTTTAAAAAACCTGACTCTGGCAGACATTTATAGGTATACAAATGTAGAGGATCATAGATTTAGAGCCATAAAGGACCTTTTAAGACAAAAGGTAGACCAAGTATTCTTAACCATTTTTTTTGTCACAGACCCCTTTGGTAGTTTGGTAAAGTCTGTAAGCACCTGATTTTTTTCCATACATAAAATGAAATACAAAGAATTATAATACCAAAGGATAGTGAAAATAAAGAAATACTTTTTTCCTTCATGGATACCTTGAAAACTATCCATGGACCCACATTAACAACCCTTGATCTAGTACAAAGCCCTAATTTTATAGACCAGAGGGAAATCAATTTTGAGTTGAAAGGAACTTACAGATCCATTATTTCAACCCTTTCATTTGACAGAGGGCAGAGCTGAGTGAATTGTCCAAGGTTTTGGTATCTGATGCCTCCACTTGTTACTTCCATTCCTGGCTCAAATTAGGAAGAGTGTACTCTTTAACTTCTTGTTTACCTTGGGGCAAAATCTAGGCCCCTGTTCCTTCTTTTCCCCTTTCCCCTCCATACTTTCTATGTAGATGTCTGTATCTGTAGAGGAGAAAGGAAGAGTGGTATAGGGTATAAAGGACTAGGTTTGGAACCAAGAAGCCCTGGGTTCAAATCTTACTTCTGATATATAAATAGCTATAGGACAGGAAGCAAACTATGGGACCCTGGCAACTCCCTAAAACTTGAGTCCTAAATCCTAGAGGAATCGTTACTTGCTTTCATCAGAGGAGTTCCCAAGCCATGAGTTCACCAAACTGATAAAAAGATTTTGGGTAGTTAAACATATATATTTTATACATTTATATGATAATATGTATATGATTATCACCTTCCTCAAGGAAGCATACATCTCTTCAGATCTGAAGGACTTGCACTTTTAAATCAATGGGAAAAAAAGACCCTTTAATTAAAAAAAATGCCAAGAAAAGAGAACTTTCTTGTGAATTTGCTTGTACAATGTACATTTTTTAATCCATGGGCAAAATTGGAATATATTTTGTGCCCAGATAAGCAAATCCTTAAGAAAATTATATGCATTGGATTCTATGGAGGGTCTTTCTTAACCACATGAGGATGGCTCCAGGAGGCTGCAAGGGCCAATTTAAACGCGTAGTGTATTTATTAGATTACTTTGCTTACATTTTCTCTGAAGAGCAGAAAGCATGGTGCTGATGACCTTCAGGTATATAAAAGTATTCCTAGCTCTGAAATTTCATGAAGGGACAGAAGGGGTGGGGAGGCAAGAGCAGGAACAAAACCAGAAAGAAGAAAAGAGGAAGATTTTGGCTGTCTCCCAGAGGACTAACCAGCTAGGGGTCTTTAAGTGGGAGCTGTGGAAGTCCTTCCTGATGTTAAATATAGTTAGTAGCTGATATTTTCAGGACACTTGAAGGTTTGCTAAGGATTTTTATGTCCATTGTCTCCTTTGGTCCTCCCACCAACCCTTTTGTGTCAATTTTATAGGTATCTTTGTTGCACAGTATGGAGAGGGGTAAAGGGAAAGAACTCCATTCTAGTACAGGTGCATCTCTTCCCACTCTGGTAGTGTGTTTTTCTTATGAGGTTGTACAAATGGAGCATGAAGCCTTTATATTGAGAAGCTAGGTAGCTATGGTGACTCTAATTAACCTACAATGTGTCTTTAACTTGGAGGTAGGAGACCTAGGATCAAATCTCACCCCAGAGATTAAATTTTTTTTTTATATTTTTAATTTCATATTCTCTCGATCCCTCCATTACTTCTCTCACCCATTAAGAAGGCAAGCAATATGATACCCATTAATCCTGTGAAGTCATGTAAAACCTATTTCCCTATTAGTCAAGTTAAAAAAAAAACACAAGAAAAATAAAGTGAAAAAGTATGCTTCAGTATACACTCAGAGTTCATCAATTCTCTCTGGAGGTAGAGTTTTTCCATCATGATTCCCTTGGAATTGTTATGGTTCATTGTAGTTAATCAGAGCAGTTAAAATCTTTCATAATTGATAATTGTTACAATATTACAGTTACTGTATAGATTATTTTTCTGGCTTTGCTTATTTCACTTTACCTCAATTCTTGTAAGTTTTCCTAGGTGTTTTTTTAAACCATCCCCTTTGCTATTTCTTACAGCACAGTAGTATTCCATTACAATCATATGTGGCAACTTTGTTTAACTATTCCCCGATTGCTGGACATCCTTTCAATTTCCAGTTCTTTGCCACCACAAAAATTGCTGCTATAAATATTTTGGATATATGTCACCCTTGAGACTTAGAGGCTGTGTGACGATGGGAAAGTCATTAACCCTCTCAGAGCCTTTTCTTTAATAAAACAAAAAAATGGGGCTAATAATACTACTGGTAGCTACTTTTTCACAGAATCATATTTAGAAGCGTGCTTTGCAAACCTTAAAGCAGTGAGCTGCTTTTGTTATATTTATATAAATATTATTCATGTATATTAAAATTTTTTATCTTTATTTTTACATAGTCAATATCCTCCAAATACTCCCCTCTCACCTCTTCCCTTGTACTATCCACCTGATAGTACAAAAGAAAGAGGCAGAAGGGAAAATATCACCCAATCTGATCAATATATAGAAAAAATTTTTATAACATATGTAGGATTTCACACCCGTAGATCTGTCACCTCTTCAAAGGTGGGGCTTCTCTTCTCCTTTCTCTTATTTGCGTTTGTTCTTTGTTATTTTGCAACATTAATTTTTAATATTTTGTGGTTCTTTTCTCTTTTATTATTGTTTGCTTGGATGTATCATTCTGCATTAATTCATGTAAGATTTTCCATGCTTTTTTGAATACATCTATTTGTATTTTCTTAAATCACAGCGATATTTCATTATATTTGTGTTTTGTTTTACTTTTAAGTGTGAGTGAACTGGTACATATATTACATGAGTCTAATTCAATACATCAAGAATTCATGACTTCATTAGTGTGGCTTTTTCTTCCACCAATGCCACTCACATATCTTCCTTTATTTATATTGTATTTATGAGACGATGGGGTTAGAAACAAATTGTCAGGTAGTTGATGTATTTCTGGTCATAATCTTCTCTATACTTAATTAACTTATTCTACAATGACAATGTGTTCTTGTGCCCATACTTGAAGCTTTTCTAGCTCGTCATAGAACTTTGCCCAAGTTTTGACTTTCCTGTCACAATCTTCAAGAACCTAGTATCACTATTATATTTTGATTGTATTCTAGACCAGGAGGTCACATACATCTCAATTAAAAAATAAAGTTGATTGCATCTGATAGTATACAGGTAGTCCATGACTTATGTATACCTGATGCCTTGGAAACATTCTATATATACAAATGGTCTGTTATTAGGAAAGTTATTTGCCTCTGATTGGTTGATAAATGATTTACACAGAAGGAGGGAAGGTGGAAGAGAATATTTTATTTTATTTTATTTTTTTCTTTTGGGTGTTAGATACCAAGACAGCAAACAGTAACTATATTCACTGAATCTGAAGTTACAGCTTGAAATGCATTCTTGTATATATTGTAGATGTATTGTGGATTAAGTTACTTATTATTGTAAGGATGAGATTTGTGCAAGGGGGATGAGACAAAAGAAGCCAGAGAAGGCAGTTGCTGACGGTTGCTGACAGTGGAGACCAGAGAGAATTCTGGGAATTTCTCAGAGGAAGAAGAAAGGAGAGGGTGTCGGGTGGAGGACTGGGAAGAGGGAGGAGGAGGACAACCCAGCTTGGATCCAGTCCCGAGGGCTTCCTGAGAATATTTCTTTGGAAACTGAAACCCTGATTACCTGATCAAAGCCATTCCATCACATCTCAACCATCAAGACTTCAACCACCCATCAAAGACGTCAACCAAACAAGACTCCAATTTAGTTGGAGTCAGCTAAATTTTTGGACTCCATTTTGAGAGCAATCTCTTAGTCTCCTTCTCCCATTACCCAACCTTGCTGAGAGACCCCCTTTCAGTCAAAACTTACAATTATAGAAAAGGATAGAAACAAAAAAATAGAAATAGAAACTGAAGGAGAAGGCTTAGGGGGAGAAGCTTAGGAGTGGGAACCCCAAAGGTTCCCTCTTAAGTGACAGACCCCATAGAAATAGAGAAGAGGGCCCCTCAAAATCCCTCTGCCCTTCACCCCTTTCTTCAATCCCTGAATTGTGAATAATAAAAGCCATTTATCAGTCAGATAGCATTCCAGAGTACTTGAGAGACAGCAAGGGAGAGGGGAACCACACCTTGGTCTGGCTGCCTCCATCTTGAAGCCAGACTATCTACTGTGAAATTAACTGATTGGGGGAAGTTTGTGTGAACTCCATCCTTATTCAGAATTGGATTGGATACCTCGTCTTATAGGGAAGCCTTGCCCCCAATTCCTGTGGGGCAGCACAACCATCCAGGTCACCCAGTTTCAGGGTGAAGCCCCCTTAAAGTCTCCCAGTGTATATTCAGCCCCAGGAGAGAGCTAGAAGAGAGACTCACCATACAGACTTTCTCTGTCTCTTTTCTATCAAACATTGGTTATTGGCCCTTTTAATTATTACATTATAGACTAGCCTCCAAAATTAATGACCATGCACAGAATCAGAGTTCTGATTTATATAACACTACATACATTAGAGGGCACTTTCTTCAATACAGCCTCATGTGGTAAGTCATGTTGTCCACAGACTTTTTTTTAGAAGAGGAAGTTTAGAAACATTAAATGGCTTTTTTCTGGACACATGAATGGAAAGTGGCAAAAACAGAATCTGAACCAGATTCTTGTGATTTGCAGAATAGAACTCTCTCCTCTTTTATAACATTGTTTTCTTGGGGAAATGTCTTCCAAGTGCCAAATAGTTGACTTATAAATACAAACTTGGAGCTTTGTGAGTTGTAGGATGACTAGCTACTGAAGCTGTTTTTAATGACCTTATGGTCAATATTGTGGGAAAGTGGTACTGAAAGATTAAAATAAAATTCTAGTAGTAACTTTGTAAAGGGTTCAAGATGAGGCCTACTTTTAAATAAAATTCCACACTAGAGTGAATAATGTGCTAAAAAGGCCCTATTGTATAAATGACAGCTAAATGCTATGATTTGATTTTTTAAAAAAGTTAACATTTTTGCGAGTGCTTGGTTAAAGAAAAGTCCTAATGATAAGCCAAAAGAAGAGGAATTGCAATGGGACATTATATTTTCCACCTGATTTCAGCAAAGTGGGTAAAGCATTAGACTGTTGGTGGTTAAATCTGAGATGAGTAAGTGTTGGGAGGAAAATCCAATGAATTGCTATTAACTAAGACTCTGTAGCTGTCCATTCTAGTAGTCTTAGATGATGAGTGATGGTTTTATCCCCATAGACAGGCAAGACAACTTTTCTAGAAATCTCTCCACATTGCTAATGCATCTTGCAGAAGGGGAACTTTCATTCCTCCAGCTCTTACCTTTTTAATTTTATTTGCCCCCAAAAAATATTCTCTCTGGAAATTCAGACTCAGATAAACCTCAGATCTAAAGGAGAAATTAAAGGAGCAAACTTCCTTACTTTCTCAGAAAGCTATCATTGCTAAAGGACTGGTTGGAAATAATGGATATTTTATAGAACCTTTTTTGAACTGTTTCAGGAAAACAGAAATAGCAGAAGACAATGTGACTAGTGAGACCTATGGGGAGGACAAAAGAATTGTAAGATTAAGACTATCTGCCCACAAACACATTATGTTCAGGTTGCGTATATAAGTCATAGTCTTGTTAATAAGTGATTCCATTTGTGCCTATGATGATAAAATGGTAAATCGGGAGAGGCAAAGCCTAATATAATAGAAAGAGCAAAGAACTATATTCTAAGTCAGATTTAGATTTTCACTTTTATTCAGAACTTGTCATGGTGTTTGACCTAGAATTCTGTGGCTCAGTTTGTCCATGTGTAAGATGAATGAGATCTCTTTCTCTCTCTCTTCCTTTATTGCTTGGCATTGTGAGGATAAATGAGGTTATACCTGAAAGTATTTTTTTAGGTTAAGTGCCAAGTAAGTAGGAAGCAAGACTATTATCTTCATTATTGGAAGTAATATTAACTTAATGCTTATCAGATCTCAAGAACTCGGACGATATCTGATAAATATAGGGTATTTATATATTAAATAAATAGGGTAAATATAGGGAATAATCTTTTTTAAGGTCTATAATCCCTTGGAATAGCCCTGGATACTCTCTTCTTATCTTTCCTTTATTGAGCAAACAGTAAAGTGGGATAAACGAATAAATACATGAATGAATGAATAAATATATAAATTAATTAATAACTGAATTATAAGGTCCAGGATCTGATTGATTGTACAGGCTTACCTGGCTGACATTTCTGTTGGAGACATTTTAATTATTTTAATTCCCAGAAAGGGCCAGCAATTTTTTGTAGAGTGTTTAATATTAATTCTGTTTTGATATGAAGTTATCCTGCCACCTTTTCAGCAAGCCAAAAAAAAAAAGTTTGTGTATGAGAGATTTAGGAAACAGTAAGATGGTAGAGAATGAAAGACTCTGGAGTCAGAGAGGTACTTGGTTCAAGTCCTGCCTCTGAAGGTTGGGTAAGTCTTGGACCTTGGGTAAGTCACTTGACCCCTTCTGGGTCAAGGACTAAATGACTTTATAAGATGCTTATTGCTCTAAATCAATCTAAGTTGTTATGCCATGTGTACATAGCAGTGTCTAGGAGTCCTTTGTGCCCATTTCTATGACTCCTTAAGGGTTTTTATCAATTTGATCAAATTCCTAGAGACCTTGTCTCATGCTTGCATTGCTTTGGGAGGTTAGATTCTGGAGCCTGTTGGAAGTTGAGAAGCATATATTAAGCCCCTACTATGTGCTAAGAAACACTGTGTTCAACACTGAGGCTATAAAGTGGTGAGTTAGTCCCTGTCCTCAAGGAACTTACATTCTACTAAGCCATGCCTGTCTAGAATTATAGAAATGAAGGTAATGAAAACTATGACAGTGCTATCTTCAGAATAGCAGCCCTAGAGGAAATGAGTTGGCATCAATCTTAGCTGAGTGCCTAATGGAGCCTTACAAGGTTCTGTGACCTCCTGTAAATAATATTGGGTTATAGTGGGAAGTGATTTGAATGGAAATCTATCCTGGTTTCTCTGCATGGCTCTGACACAAGTCATTTAACTTACCGGGTCTTCAGTTCTCTCTTTTGTGAAATACAATCTTTGGGCTGAATAATAATCTTTTGGAACCCTTCCTGCTCTAAGATTCTGTGATTAATATTATTCCACATGTCCCAAACTGAGACTCTCCTCAGTACCCTTCAGGCACCAAGTGGAATTCCCAAAGTTGTTGAGTTTAGTTATGTGGCTATTTGGTCTACTGCTGAACCAATTGTTCTTTTCTAAAGTTTAGGAGGGAAAACTCCACAAATTGGCCTGATGGGAATTTCTTGGTAAATGTGAACTCTGTTTCTCCAGAGCTTAACTCTGCATTCTCTGGCCTCTCACTGGCCTGGATCATAGCAGCTGCTGAGTCTCATTCAGGTGTGCTACAATGGTGACATTTAGGGATAGATGTGAAACCGAGGTGTTATTCTTTATGAGCTCCAGAAACCTTGGGTAGGATGAGAGGGAGAGACAGATGTAAATAATTTTTAAAAATCACTTTGGTTTCTAAAACCAAACTGTCAGTTGGACTAAATATGAATTTCCACATACCTCTTACAGAAGTACAGATTGTTGAAACTGGGGAAAAAAAGAGAAATTATTTTATATATATGGAAGCTGTGGCCCAAGGAGAGGAAATCACTTGCCCAATCTTACACACATGTTAGAGGCAGAGTTCAACCAGGTCTTTTGGCTCCAAGTCCCATGTATTCCAAATCCATAAATTCCATATTTAATCTAAATGTAATAGACTTTTACCTATATTCACAGAAGTTCCATTGCCTCCATTTACCAAATTTCTGTTTATTTTCTGTATTTAGTGTGTTTTTAATCTCTTTCCAGTTTCCTCAGCTAATAATTTCATAGTAAATATTCCTGAATTGTAATTCCATAAAGCTATATATGCTCATCACTATTGAGATATATAACTGAAGCTTTATGGCAAATGTTAGTAACCTCACGGCTGTTAACTAATTTTCATGGTCAAATAAATTATTTATTAAATGATTATGTGCTAAATCCTGGGAATACAAAGAAAAAGCAAAAAAGAGTTCTTATCCTCAAGGAATTTACAACCTAATGGATATTAGATTATAGAACTTCATGTTTTCTTTTTACAGTGATTTTGATGATGACAACTTGGGTTCTCAGTTCAGAGTTTATTTAATCTGAACTGGGGTGGGGAGTGAGGAATAAATTAAAGTATATTGTTCTGGTGAAATGGGCCTAGGTAATAATTGCATAAGATATTTGCACTGAAGTTTTTACTTGAAAAAACAATTTTTTAAAAGTCTGAACACTCATTTTTCACTTAATGGAAGACCCTTTCCAGGTAACAACTTTACTCATCCTTCAAAATCCAATTCAATTCTCACCTTTCCCAGAAAGCTCTTTTTTGACCCACCTCGCTAAAAGTGTTCTCTTGTCTCTAAAATCTGAAAGCAGTTGTTGTCCAGGTAATTCTCTTGGTAATTAATCATATATAACTTTGTGACTTTTCTCCTTTGGTTGTTCTGTACTGTTATTTAAATCTTATTTTACTTAACTTTTTATGTTTGTTTTATTTCTTCAACTAGATTGTCAACTCCTTAAAGGAAGGGACCATATCTTGCTTTATACTTCCTTTATATCCCCCAAATGCTTAGTCAAATTGCCAAGTATTCCTTGAACTATTATTAGAGTTTTAACAAACTATAATTAAAAAAATGAGAGACCGTTTGGCCCAGCAGTCATTTCTATGCTTTTTTTCTTCAGCTTTCTTATCTTCAAAATTGAGGAATTTAAATTAAGTGGGACTGTTTCCTTCCACTTTTAAATTAGCTAGAAAATATCAAAGTTGGGATGATTGCCACTCCTTGTCCAAGAATTTCTCCAATGCTTCATTACTACCCATAAAAATTATAAGCTATTGGTCACAATTAAGACTAGAGTAATAGTTTCCTCTAGCTTGGGAAAAGAATTACTCCACAGAAAGACTACTGACTTCATGTCCCTGAATTATTAAGACTTTCTGAAATTAAAAAACAAAACTGATCAATTCCATCCCTAAAGAACTATTGAGAACTACCGGTTTAAGTGAAGGCTTCCTAGAGATGGAAGAATGGACCAGGGGACTTCTAGAAGGAAGAGAGTCATGTCCCCTGTTGCAGTAGTAATCTTCCTGGACAAAAGAGAAATTAGAACTTCAACAACTTTGAAATGAACACAAGCAAGCAGCAAAGAGCTTTTGTTTTTCACAAATTGTTTTTCTACCAGGTGAATTAAACAGTTCAGAAATAAACTATGTTTTTTATGAAGGGATTTTAAATCTCCTTTAATGTCTTCTCTTGTTACCATATATCTTAGATAACCTAGAAATTGACTTAATTCTAATTTACCAGCATTTCTATGGAAGGGTGCTGGTAGTAGCAGATTGTTCTTGGATACATTATCCAGGAAAAAGAGTGTTTATCTAGCTAAGAGGACTTGTTATTATCAAGTCATGAGTGAATTAGATTCATTTTTATTTTTTCTCTAATATAGGTTGTCCCTTAATACTTATCATACTTTCATATAAACTAAAGCTCATTTATTTGAGTACTCTGACCCTGGAAAAATGGCTTATGCAAACATCAGAGTATTGCCTCAGATGGAGTAATTCCTATTTGAAACTATTGTATTATTATTATTATTATTATTGTTATTGTTATTATGTTGTTTATGTAGTGTTTACTGTATGCCAGGCACTGGACTAAATACTTTATGCTGTTATTTCATTTGATCTTCTCAGCAACCCTGGAAGGTAGGGAATATTATTATCCCCATTTCTAGATTTAAAAACTGAGGCAAAAAGAGTAGTAATCTGGGGCTGGATTTGAATTCAGGTCTTCCTGACACTAGGCCTTGTGCTCTAGGTGAACAACCCAGCTACCTTTAGTTACTATATTACAACTTGTCAGTTATTGTAAATCAAGCCATTTGTCATTTCCTCTTAGGTTGAAACCAGTGGTTTCAGAATTAAAGTCAGATTCTAGCTCATCCTGAGAAAGAAAGGTCTATTCTTTCAGCATTTACTGTGTGTGAATCAGGTAGTGAAGTACAACAGGCATCACTTAGTTTCTGTCTTGTAAGTGAATTGTATTGTAAAATCACTGGTCTTGTTTGGTTTTGTTTTCCTTGGAATCCAAATCCTCTGGGTCCTTGCAGCTTACTCAGGGCCTGAATAGAAGATACCACATCTGCTTATGTCCTCAGAATGGATTCTCTTTATTGGTCTTTGCCAGGAATTACTCCGATGACAGAATAGAAAGGAAGAGATGATTCAGACCTGGGTTCAGTAGGTCTCTGTTTCAGGTTAGGGAACCACTAAAGAGATTGACCTAAATCCAAGCTTTGTCACACTATCAGTTAACAGGGTGGCTGAGGCTGGGCTTGTAGAGAATTTGGGTGGAGAATGGAGATAGTTGCAGGTTATTTGGCAATACTGGTGGGGAGGAGAGGATGTTCAGCTGGACAGTTTGAAGCATTGCCTCCCACAGCTTGAATCTTATTAGGTCTCAAGTGCTGGTGGTTTCTTAGAAATCTTTCTCTCAGCTCTTTCTTTAAACCATCACTAATTATACCCAATCCAGTGTTTCTTGATTACTGGGAAATAGGAAGCCTAGTTGATGGGAAGAAAGAGGAAGGACTGTGAACTCCACCTATTCTGCCTGTGGATGCGTTCGATGAAGTCAGATGAGAATGAATAGGATTATTGTTTCTTCCAATGAATTGTTGAGCTTCTTTAAGGCAAAGACTAGGTCTTATACTTCTGTGAGTACATAGAACACATGCCTTTCATATGACAAATATATCAGAAATGTAAATTTATTATAGAGGGCACAATCATCAGATGCCTGTTTTTTCACAAATGACATTTTGTGCCCAAATGAAATTGATATGATTGCTTCATAAAAACTAATGCCACTTAATATCTCTGGGCCTGAGTTGCCTCATCTTCAATATGAGGGTTAGACTGGATTAAGCTTAAAGGACTTTTTCAGTTCAAAATCTATTGTCTCATGAATATACCAGTGGCCCGTGGCCCCAACTTTGATAACTGTTACTGGAATGATCAGTTGTAACTGACTAGAGGTTAGAGAATAAGGAAAATTACAAATTGTTTATCTAAAAGACAAAATTAGGGCAAAAATGATTATTGAAGTCAGTCTTAAAGGAGACAATAAGTCACAAAAGGGTAAGCTAAGAGCTATCTATTTAGGTAGAGAAGTGGAGATGGAGAATGGGGAGGGAGGTAATCATAGTTCTGGAAGATTTGTCTTGGTGATACAGAATAGATGGATGACAGCTTTGGCTTAGTATAAAATCTTTGTGGTTTCCATTTTTGACTTGATTTTTGTGATACAGAGTAGATGGAAGACAGCTTTGGCTTAGTATAAAATCTTTGTGGTTTCCATTCCTTATTTACTCTGTGATCCTTGGCAATTCTTTTAACCTTTTTAGGCCTCAGTTTCCTCATCTGTACCATGAAAAGGTTATATTAGATACTATCTAAAGTGCCCACCAGTTCAAACATTGTGAATAATGTCTTTTAGGCCAAAGTTGTACTCCTCCCCTCCAAATCACTCACTACCTTTCAAACAACCACAGTATTCTTTGGGCACAGGCTAGGGGAAGTTGCCCCTTGAGTAATGCTGTAGTAACACTTTTATTTATTGCTGAGCCTCATTAATGCCAGGCCCTGAATTGTTCTCAAAGAAAATAGCCTTGTGCTTAAGGTTTGAAGTAGGAGATGACTGTTAGGGTACCACACTGCTCCCTTGTTCTTTCTCAAATCTCAGTGGCAACCCCTCCTACCACTCAGAATCTCAGAGCTCCCTGGGTATCTGCAGGCTGAGATAGAACCTGCTGATTTCTTTGCCTATTTGTAATGAGACCCGTCTGTACCAGTGTAGCCCAACAAAGGTAGGAATCGAGGACAGACATTCCTTTGGAGTTCTCCCCAGCTGGGAAACTGGCCATTTTCATTGAACAGGCTCCTTACTCTTCCCAGTGGACAGTCTGGTTTCGCTTGCGTGAAGACTTACGTCATGGGACCTGGCAAATCAATCCATTGAGGGCTATGTTTGGTGAGCAGGACTGGAAAGACTCAGATAGTTGCACAGAAATGATTGAGCAGCCAGGCTCAATCCTGAATACCAATGAGATGGTGGTTTTTTTTTAATTTAAATTTATTTAGTTGTTTTTTACAATTAAAATACCTACTTAACTCCTACCCTCCCTCTTTTCTCTGCATTAGAGAAGGCATCATTTGACAAAAAGATGGATATACACATACAAATATTTCTCATTTATCAGTTCTTTCTCTGGAGGTAGATATACACAAGTCAATCTTCAAAGAATATTTCTTTTGCTGTATATATTGTTCTCTTGGTTCTGCTCATTTTGCTCTTCATAATTTTGTGTCTTTCCATTTTCCCCCAAAATTACCCTGCTGGTTATTTGTTATGATGCAGTAGTATTCCATCACAGCCATATACCACAACTCGTTTAGCCATTCCCCAATTTATGGGCATCTTTTCAATTTCCAGTTCTTTGCCGCCACATATAACAATGAGATTTTAAACAGCAGGCCAACTCTTTATCTTGAGATTGGGAGTAAGAAAACCATATCCAAGAAAAATCAGTGGGAGGTAAAGTGATGATGATATTTCCAGAGGAAACCATGTTGATTCCTTTAAAGCATTTTGAAAACTCCTACCTCTTGCTGTAGATAATCATACGTGTCCAAGCCACTTATTCATACTAAATGCACATTTCAGTGTATTAGATACCATGCCAACCAATATAGGATGTAGAAGTAGAAAGGGCTTTAGAGGCTGACTAGCCAAATTGGCTTGTTTTATACATAGGTAAACTAAGACCAAGAGAGACAATTTGTTAGTCTCATAGGGGGCAAGTGGCAGAGGTAGAATATGTAATCAGGTCCTCTGACTCAAAATCTTGAGCTATTAACTAGAATTCATCATCTGGATTTTTGACCTGTGGATTCTGTCCAGTACTTTCCCCATAGAATCACGTATAGTGGATAATATATATTTTTTTCTATACCTTGGGGTTATCCTGTGGAGAAGAAAAAATAATGGATCTGAAAACTTTAGAAATGCTTAATGATTATAATGTTGCATTAGCATATCAGTACTAGATTTACAAAATGAACTTTTCATAGATGACAAGGCACTCAATATTTTAAAAGTGAGATTCTATATATCTTGTGGAAAGTGGTACAAACTAGATCCCAGGTCTTTCTAAATCTTAAGTCCTATAGGAAGATACTGCCCTTTCTTCCTGCAGCATCATATACTTCCTTGCAGTTCTAGACAAAGGAGAAAGGTTTCCATGTGTAATTTGTGCTTCACTTAAAGCAACACCTTTGCTACATTCACTCTAAGCTAACTGGGAAGTAAGCTGCCATTTAATATTGCTGAACTGCTATTTCAGTGTAGTAGCTACCTTTTGAGCATTTAAAAATAGTTCTTTTGTATCATGCTAATGAGCAGTGTAAGTATTCCTTTGCTCTTTAAAGACACAGTAACAAAATCTATAGTCTGTGAAAGTTCTTGAAGCTGACATTACCTTTCTTTAGACTGTCAGCTTTTCAAGAACAGAAGTTACAAATTTTGTACTTGTTTGTATCTTCTACAGCATTTGGCCCTGTCATCTCTTGTAGGCTCTTATATATTTGTTGATTTATCTTGTGCCAATATGGTCTAGGACCCTAGAACCATGCATTTAAAGTTGGAAAGGGACCTTGGAGGCCTTCTAGTTCAACTACTTCATTTTAGATTTTTATTCTTATATTTTGTAAACCCTTATTTTTTCTGTCTTAGTAACAGCTCTAAGACAGAAAGGCAAATCGGGTTGTGACTTGCCTCTAATTAGGCAACTAGGAAGTGTCTGAGGCCAGATTTAAACCCAGGTCCTCCTGACTCCAGGCCTAGTGCTCTATCCACTGAGCCATCTAGCTGCCCCAATTGCCTCATTTTAGACATGAGGAAACTGGACTCCATAGAACCCAAGGTTACAAAGGTAGTGAGCATCAGAAGGGCTTTGAACTCATATTCAAATTCTCTTTCCACTCTACCAAACTATTTTTGCTTTTTGGAATGGTGGTTATTCTTTGGGTGTTAAATATTTTTCTTGGAGCAGGTAGGTAGCTCAGTGGACAGAGTGCCAAATCTGGAGATGGGAGGTCCTGGATTCAAATCTGGCCAATAGGTACTTCCTAGCTATGTGACCCTGGAACTCCAATTGTCTAAACCTTAACTCTCTTCTGTCTTGGAATCAATACTTTGTATCAATTCTAAGACTGAACATAATGTTTTGTTTTCTTTTTAAAATATTTTTTTCTAATTTAAATTTTATTTATTTAGTTAATTAATTTAGAATATTTTTCCATGGTTACATGACTCATATTTTTTCCTTCCCTCCTTCCTTCCCCTCCCATAGCCAATGAGCAAATCAACTGGGTTTTACATGTATCATTGATCAAGATCTAATTCCATATTATTAATATTTACATTAGATTGATCATTTAAAGTTAGCATTCCTGATCCTATCCCCATCGAATTATGTGATCAAGGAAATGTTTTCCTTCTGTGTTTCTGCTCCCATAGTTCATTCTCTGGGTATGGATAACCTTCTTTCTCGTAAGTTCCTCTGGATTGCCCTGAATCATTGCATTGCTGCTAGTAGAGAAGTCCATTACATTCAGTTGTGCCATAGTGTATCAGTCTTTGTGTACAACATTCTTCTGGTTATACTCCTCTTGCTCTACATCAATTCCTGGAAGTCTTTCCAGTTCACATGGAATTCATTATTCTTTTGAGCACAATAGTATTCCATCACCAACAGATACCACAATTTGTTCAGCCATTCCCCAATTGAAGAGCATCCCCTCATTTTCCAATTTTTTGCCACCACAAACAGTGTGGCTATAAATATTTTTGTACATGTCTTTTTCCTTATTACCTCTTTGGGGTACAAACCCAGCAGTGGTATGACTGGATCAAAGGGCAGGCAGTCATTTAAAGTCCTTTGGGCATAATTCCAAATTGCCTTCCAGAATGGTTGAAATCAATTCACAACTTCACCAGCAATGCATTAGTGTCCCAATTTTGCCACATCCCCTTCAATATTTATTACTTTCCTTTGCTGTCATATTATCCAATCTTATAGGTGTGAGGTGGTACCTCAGAGTTGTTTTGATTTGTATTTCTCTAATTATAAGATATTTAGAACACTTTTTCATGTGATTATTGATAGTTTTGATTTCTTCATCTGAAAGCTGCCTATTCATGTCACTTGTCCATTTACCAATTGGGGGAATGGCTTGATTCTTTTTTGTACAATTGATTTATATATTTGAGAAATTAGATCTTTGTCAGAGGTTTCTGTTATAACTTTTCCCCCTATTTTGTTACAAAAATAATTTTTCTTGAAGGATTTGTAGATGACAACTTGTTAGAATTCTGAGACTGGGGTGGGGAAGTGGAATTTGTCAACAGTCTGAAGTCTTAAAACAGATCCCTTGATGGTGTGAAGAAAAAAAGATCCATTTAAGAAGCCTGGTTTACATGAATCTGGAAAGACTCTGGACACATTTGCCTACGTTTAAAGCTTGCCATTCAATGAGAGTGAAAGTTCATGTATGTTTGCCTTTCGTTAGGACAATTCAGGCTGTTGGAAGAAATGGAGGGACTTACCAGAAGCATTTGTAAAGCATAATGAAAATTCTGAAAGACATGTCAAGCTGAAGTCCTTTGTGGTTAAAATGATTGGAAAAGAACCAACTGATGCCCATCAATCAGCCATGATATTACTTATGGAGCACCAACTATTGTGTGTGTTCTCTACTAGGTTTGGTGGTCTGGTGCATACATGTTAGACATGCATTCGAGGAGCTTATGAATCTTGGTGGCAAGATAATCATGTATATGTGATATAACAACTAAGGCTACAGCAGAAAGGGCAATATATATAAAAGAAGGGTCTGGGGTGGTTTGCAGAATTTTCTTGCAAATGGAAAGATTTTAGTTGGTAAGAGGTGCGTAGACAATGAGGTTTACTGAGAGCAAACAAGTTGCTTCTATTTTCCAGGGACTGAAACTTTAGTAAATTTATGCTGTATATTCACATTATTGAAGATGAGGTCCCCTTCTGAAAAATGGTACAGATGTGAACTAAAGTCAGAGGCTAGTGCCTTGCTTCTCTCCAAACACAGCAAATCTGTCACCTGAATATGCCAATTTTTCTCAGTACTGTTTCCATTTTTTCAGCTTGAGCTCTACCTGATATGGTAGCTCCCTCCTGGCATTATCACATCTATCTGCCAGACAATTTTACCCCTACAGATACCAAGCTTTATGTAGCCAGCAGTATATCCTGCAAGTTTACCTTAAGTCAGCTGCTTTGTTGACTGATTTTGTTCCAGTAAGGCCTACAAACCAGTACGCACAGCAGGCTTTGTTCAATCCAAGCCTGTTGTTTTTATTATTCATGATTCTGTTGGTAGTACTGGAAATTCTTCCCTATTACTGTACCATCTGTTTGACTGTGGGGTAGCCATATAGCTAGGGGGATCAGTGTGTGATAGGTCATTTATGCATTGAGTCCTAATGAAAAATTTTTTCTTGTAGAAAAAAATACAGTTGAACTAGGGGCAGAAAGGAAGAAAAGCTAAAGAAAGCAGTTGGATCGCAGACATAGTTGTGCTGGGAAAATGGGCACTCTGGTCCTGACCTCCATTGAGGTTGGGGTAGGCTAAGAAGCAGTGCTGAGACTGGAGTGGATAGAGCATGATGCAACTATATCTGTGGTTCTGTGGATCCTTTTTGAAGTTGGCGGAACTAGTATTCCCCTTTTATAGATGAGAAAAATAAGGCTGTTCCTCATCCAAGGCTATACAAGTAATAAATGGAGAAGGAAGGATTTGATTCCAAGGCTTTTGGTTGTAGGTCTTACGTTTCTCTTCACTATCCTGCAGCTGCTAGATTTGATGGCTAGTCTGCTATTTGCTCCTGACTCCCTTTTTGAGTACAAAGTTAGCTTGTAGGAATGTCTAGGAGATAAGAATGAGAAGCTACCCTGAGTTAAGTCATTGAGTACATTTGTCCTTTTTAAATCTTTCAGCACTAAAAATTTCATCTGTCCTTAAGAAATCTGTTTGTTAACTGTCTGGGTTTATCCATTCATAAACTAGCTAATTGGAATCTTGACTTATAATCACCCAGCTCAATAAAATATAGAGCTTCATGGCTTTTAGCTTTTATTCTCATTCCTGGAAGCTGAGGTCCTTTTTTCTCTCTTCACCCTTACACATGTCTTTTTACCTCTGCTTTCATGCACCTTTTCTGTTTTTCCTTCATTTTTTCATTTCCCCCTTTATCATTTCCTCCTAGTTTTTTTTTTCATTCCACTGAGTTAACTCATGGATTTCTAATGGCTGGTATATCTTACACTTGTTTAAGATATCCAGACATATGACTGTTCATTGTTGCTTTCTCAAATGACTGTGCTTTGAGCCATTCTCCTCTTAGAACTGAATATGTATACCATTTAGCTCCCAAACAAAAGCTGGATTTTGGCCAGGGGAAGGATTACCTTCATCCCAGTCCCATTATACCCTTGTCAGGGAAGGAGCTGTAACACTTTCTGAAGTCTATCTTTTTGCAGAAAAAAATAGGGCTTTTGTGCCATTAAACATTTTTTTTATATTTTTTTTTAAAAAAGGAAAATGGCGTGTACTTGCTATTGATTACACACCATGGTTTGAATATACTATTGTTTATTACAAGAAGAAATAGTTGTAGAAGATGACTGTGGGAGGGTATTAAAGGTAGTGTTATTTTTATGGTCTTTTTTATGTGGCTAGATTGTAGTTCACAGTTAGACTTGCTGAACCAAATTTTAACCCCACAAATTGTTTCGTGGCATTGATACAGTTTCAGTGTATTTTTATTGTTCACAATTTTGTTATGCCACCCTTTATTTTATTTTTATGGGGGATTTGGAGGGAAGGAGGAGGATGGGAGCAGTATGGCAATTTGCTAAATGTCTCCATCCTAAGATCCTACTTCTGACCCTTCAGCCTAACTCATTTGGCATCAAGAGGCTAGATTTTAGCCAAATGTCTTAGAGAAGCCCACCTTCCCTTTCCTTGTCTTTCTATTCACCCACTGTTAGCAATCATTTCATTCAGCCCTAGACATTCAATGCCATAGATATTTTCTATGGAGAAAAAGAATATCATATAAACTCAGAGGCCTGATCTGGACCTAACAAGATATATTTGGATAGACACAGAGTAAAGAGAAAAAGGAGTCAGTGAGCCTTAACTGATAGATGATAGTGGAGGCTACTGGGACTGTAGTGCAGTTCAGAGGGCAGTACATACATGCTCCATACTTACCAACTTTATAACCTCCAAATAATAAGGTGCTTTCCAAGTATACTTTGCCATTATGTTGTAGAGCAGTGATTCCCAAAGAGGGTGCTACTGCCCCCTAGTGGGTGCTGCAGCAATCAAGGGAGGTGGTGATGGCCACAGGTGCATTTACCTTTCCTATTAATTGCTATTAAAATTAAAAAAAAAACTTTTATTTCCAGGGGGCTAAGTAATATTTTTTCTGGAAAGGGGGTGGTAGGCCAAAAAAATTTGGGAACCACTTCCCCAAATATGATTTACATATAATAAGGTACAAGGAATAGCTAACTGGCCTGGATAAACTTTAAGTATAGATAGTCAGGGGCCAGATCTGTTGATTCTTGATGCTCCTTAACTTCTAGTTTTCATCATGAATATGAAATCAGGATCTATATAGCAAGTACATGAAGAAGCTTACTTCTTTTCATCCAAGTTTGTTGGAGAGCCAGGATATTTCCAAAGAGACCTCTTACTTTAAAACCATTCCAACTTCCCACTACAAGAGACTCCTTGCCTTGCTTTTGTTTTCTGAGCCCTGCTCAGGGGACTTGCTTGGGTCCATGGATTCAGGGCATTTCAAGAATGGCATATGTAAAAAATGTGATATATGCAAGTGATGGGATATGTAAATAGGAGTGTTCAAAAGAGGTCTCTGTTGACTTTTTGTAGTCATACCTTGTAGAATGAATGGAAATGTGGTTGCTGTGACAATGAGGCATGACTTTTGAAGGGGTTGCTAGCTTTCCACAAGCTTGGGATTAGACCCTTTGATTTCTAGACTTCTCTTTAAAGAACTCACTGTGAAAGTCACATGAACTATACTGTTCTGTTGTTAACATTGATGCTTGCAGAAAGCTACTAGAACTCATTGTTAAACTTAAATGGAGGTGGCAGCATTTCTCTAGACATTGTGGATTTCCTTACTGAATTGGGTGGTTGCCCAGTGCTGAATGATTTGAATGTTCAAAGTAATACTATACTTAGTCTCAATGTAAAAGATGTCATGGTGTATGAATGGGAAAAGTGAAAGTCTTATAGGGCAAGATAATATGTAAAAAGCCTCTGTTTATCATAACACTGACTCTGTGTTAAAGGGCCATATTCATGTTTCTCTTTGCCAGGCAAAAATGCCTGCCCAGACTTGCCCAAATGACATCATATTTTCACTCCAGAAGGTTGGTATGTTGACATCTATTCAAACTTTTTCCATGGAGGAGGGGGATCAGTAATAGAGTATCTGAAGGAGTGTGCTCATATCCTCTTTAGCCACCTTTAGGGGCCTGGCAATGAGAGAATGGGTAGAGTCAGAAACATCTAGTTTTTATTATTCAATGGCAAGAACCTAACTCACCTTAGAGCTAATTTTGGATTTGACAAGGCAACAACTTTTGTAATTCATGCTTTCTTAGAGATGGAAGGAACTTCCAAGGCTATCTACTCTAATCTTCTCATCTGATAGAGTAAGAAACTGGAGTCAAGAGGACAGAGCAGAAAACACTTTCAAAGCCTCCCTTTATAGAGGCTCAGAATTTCCAACTCTTTATTTCCAACAGCTCTGCTTGGTTTCAACTCCACAAAATATATTCCCCTAGTGGTCCTCCCTCATCCTACCCCCATTTTTCTGCTTCCTTTTATGTATAATCCTCCGTTCAATTATAAGCTTCTCAAGGGCAGGGATTATCTTTCTTACTTGTATCCCAGGCTTGATAAATGTTGATTGACATTCATTTACCATAATTTGTCATATCAGTCTTGTTTGAAATATCAATTCTGGGCAAAGGTACCCTGCAATGAAATCTCCTTTATTTCATTCTTATTGAAAGTGTAGGCAGTTTCTAAGGGAGAAGGTTGATTAGCTCAGGAAGGAGTCTTTGAAACTGTTTAGGATAATGATCAGACTAAGAATAAGCATGTCAATTAATTTACTTAAGACAGACATTTCTTAAAATGACCTTTGTCGAGGAAGAAAAAAGAAATCCTTATAAGGAATAATTTTTAAAAAAGGGATCGAATCATTTTAAAGAAATTATTTGCCAGGGTATAATGATAATTGTTGGTATTTGATGTTTGATGAATTATAAACAGTCACCTAAGCTTTGTAGTCTAATCCTAACTATAGAAGTTTTAAATTTGCCATTGAACTGTATAAATTATGAATAGAAAATGGTTTGGGTCAGAGATTTTTAAAAGAAAGTTATATCTCCTTTCCATTTCTCCCTTCTCTTCCACATTATCATTTGTAAAATGGAGAAAGAAACTGGGAACTCATTTGGTCTTTTCCAGAGCTAGGAGTTATAGTTCTCTAATCAATGAAAGGTTCAAGGGATTTAGAGCTGGAAGGGGTTTTGGAGGTCTCTCTATCCCAATCCCTTCCTTTTTACTTTTTCACTTTCTTTTATGTTTCAGATAAAGAGAGAGATAAAGTTATCTGCCTAAGGTTAAACTGGCAGTTTATATCAGAGTTAGGATTTGAAACCAAGTTTTCTGACTCAAAATTATTCTTTTCATTACACTGTATGACAATATTTTCTTTCATCTATGGCCTCTGAAGTTATCCTTAACCATGTGGATAGTAAACATTGGAAGACTTCTGATGGTAACCCTCCCACTATGGAATACTTTGATTTTAAAGTCATAGAATCATAGAATTTTAGGGCTAGCATGAACCTTAGAGACCATTTTATAGGTAAGGAAACTCAGCTTCAGATAGAGTTAAGAAACATAGCCAGTCACTCAGCTCTTTATATACAAAGGACTAGAATATATATTCTGACAGTACTCATGTGCATCCAAATATATCTTTTAGAGGTTTGCACCTTTTTCCTCTAGTGGCCTCAGATGGGGCAATCTACTTTTATCACTCAGTGATGATGAGTCCAGAACTGGGTATAAATAATAGAGGCTGGAGTTAATTATTTAGAATACACACTGCTCAAACCATTTACTATTGGGAGAATAGGTGTGACATTTTCTTGCAATATTCCCCTAGGTACCTTGTATTGATGAATATTAATTTTCTAAGACAGTTACTCTCCTCCCTATTTGATGCCTTTCTGCAAGGGCATGGGGCAACCTGTCAGAGGTAGAAACATGCAGAACTTAAGACACTGAAGATCCAAGCCAGTGAGCCCTGTTAGAAGGAAGCTTAGGTATATACAAAATCCAAACATAGAAAAGATTAGACATTGGCACCTCGAATTCAATGTGTCCAAAGTATGCATTATGTTCAGTCGTTTCAGTCATGCCTGACTCTTTATGACCCCTTTTGGGATTTTCTTGCAGAGATACTGATGATTTGCCATTTCCCTCTCCAACTTATTTTACAGAGGAGGACCTGAGACAAACTGGGGGATAAGTAACTTGCATAGGGTCACATAGCCAGTAAGTGTCTGAGGCCAGATTTGAACTCAGGGAGAATAAATCTTTCTGACTTCAAGTCCAGCACTCTATAGACTGTGCCACCTTCCTGCTCAAAGAATATGTTACCCTTAAACTCAGCCTTCTTATAGAGCAGTGATTCCCAAAGTGGACACTACTGCCCCCCTGGTGGGTGCTGCAGCGATCCAGGGGATCGATGATGGCCACAGGTGCATTATCTTTCCTATTAATTGCTACTAAAATTTAAAAAATTAATTTCCAGGGGGCTAAGTAATATTTTTTCTGGAAAGGGGGCAGTAGGCCAAAAAAGTTTGGGAACCACTGTTATAGACTTTCTTATTTCTGTTGAGGGTACCATTATCTTTCCTGGAACTCAAATTTCAGTTTTGCATTCATTCTCAATTCTTCCTTCTCATCACTCCTCAAATCCACTTATTTGATGTCATGTTGAATCCACAACATATCCTGTCTTAATTCCTCTTGCATTGCATTATCCTAGTTCAAACCTTCATCAGCTTTCACTTGGACTATTCCAACAACCTCCTAATTGGACTCTAGGCTTCTCATATCTTCCCTCTCTACTCTGTATTCCATTTATTTTTAAAAACCAAAGCATAGGTCTGCCTCTATAATTCCTTTGATCTTAGAATTTAGTGGCCTTCTTTACCTCTTATGAAAAATATAAATATGTAAATAAGGACACATATTTTGTTTGTTTTTTTGCCCTCAGTGCCTTAAACACAGTAGATAATTACTAAGTGTCTATTGGTTTGAATTGTATCATAGCTCTATCACCTTAGGCTGCCTAGCCTACTTTAGCTCTGTTCTCATTATAACATTTAAAAATTGATTCCATTGATAAAGGAATGGATAGACATGGAACTTTTTAGGGTCATAGATAGACTTAAATGAAATAATGCTCCTCCTTTTTTGTTTTTTTCCGTTTCCCCCTATACATAAGGATCACAGCATTATCAGCAACAGCATCTTAACACAGGAAGAATGAGCCCTACATGTGTTTCAGTCAATCAATACGAACTCCCCTGCTTTCCTCAGTTGAGAAGGCAGCCCCATATAATCAGGTCACATTATGTAGTGAAAAGAGCATTGGACTTTAGGAGTCCTGGGACATGGATTCAAATCCTAGCTCTGACATTTAATTCTTTGGGACCTTGGCTATATTATTTAACCTTTCTGGGCTTCAGTTTCTTCATCTATCAAATCAACATTTGGAAGTAGTCTTCCAGCTTGACCAATCTGGAACTTTTAATGCTTATTTTAGTCCTTGATCCTTCAAAAACCTATGCAGGAGAGCTTATAAATTAATCCATAAACTGAATCTGTAATTATTGGTCATTATTGCTTTATTTCCTATCTAGACTTCATGTGACAAGAATGCCCAAGTTTTGAGAATGAGAAAATAAACTCAAAGAGAAAGACCTGCTTCTTCCTATAGTAATTTTTGATATTAAAATTAATCTTTCAGCTACCATTTCTCTTTCAAAAGGCAAAGGGAATATTTTGCCCCTCTAACCTTTCTGTGCTTCTCTGGGAGAGTCAGCCTAGGTATCTTTTCTTCTTTGTCTTGTTTAGCTATAGACCTATTTCTTATCTAGAAGGGCAAAGGCTTTTTGATTTGAAAATCATATCTCTACAAACTATCCCTTCATATGGAGCTTAAGCCTCAGTGGCTAAATGATGAAAAGTCCAGATACTTTGCCAATATAATCTTAGAATCTATGGCTATCTGACAGTTCTATTTTCTTGTTATTAAGACTGGGCGAAGATCTTTCCAGGTCATGATTCAGAGCCAAATAGCTGGGATGCATTATTGATATTGTCCATTTCATAAATTTCCCTTTAGAGCTAGGTAGAAAGCAGAGGCATATATGTGGTGATTTAAACAGCAGACAACCACTTAACTTTGTACTTTCAAAATCATAATCATTTTCAGTTACTACTCTTGAAATACTGTGTGTGTGTGTGCGCGCACGCATGTGTGTGTGTTCAGGCACACACATGCAAACACACATCCACACATCTTCTAGAACATTTTATTTTTTCTCTCTTATAATCTTCAGTCTTATTTCCCTGGATATACTTAACATACCAGATTCAACTCCACTCCCTCTATAGCAGAGATTCTTAGCTAGGAGTCCAGAAACTTAAAAAAAATTTTTTTTGATAGCTATTTCATTATAATCAGTCCCCTTTGTAATCCCATGTGATTTCTTTGAAAAACATTATTCTGAGCAGTCTATAGCCTTTACTAGACTACTAAAGAGGACAATGACATAAAAACAATTAAAATAAAAATCCTTACTGTACTCCCATAGTTCTCCAACTTGTTATTCTCTACCTCAGTGATTCCCAAAGTGGGTGCCACTGCCCCCTGGTGGGTGCTGCAGCAATCCAGGGGGACAGTGATGGCCACACTTTTTTTGTATTACATTCTATTCTGAGTTCAATAAATAGTTTCATAATGTCCAGGGGGTGCTAAGTAATATTTTTTTCTGGAAAGGGGGCGGTAGGCCAAAGAATTTTGGGAAACACTGCTCTAGCTTCTTTTCAATCTCTACTACCATCAATCCTATACCACTGTAGGTGATAATGTAAGGAATATTTGAGTGGAAGCCAAAAAAACCCATACTAAACCATAACTGGTAAATCATGTGACCTTTATGGGTCCATTTTCCTCAACTATAAAATGAAAGTGACAATCTCCTTGCTTAGCCAATATTTTTTTTTGTATGAGTCTTAAAAAGGTAATAGTTATGAAAGCCAGAAACAGGGTCAAATTGTAAATGTAAAATGTCATCATCATCTTCATCATTATTGATAGTTTTAATAGTATTAATAGACTGCACAGAAAGAGATGGTACAGTAGATAGAGTGCTGGCTCTGGAGTCAAAAGACCAAGGTTTGAATCCTGTTTCACTTACCTGTCATGTGATTCTGAACAAGTCTCATTTATTTGTTATATGATCTGGAACCAGTAACTTGACCCCTCTCTGCCTCAGTTTCCTCACTTATAAAATAGAGATACTACTCTGAGTTTAACTTTTGAATTGATTTTGTAAAAAGCACTTTTTAAACCTTAAAGTAATATATAAATGCTAGTTATTATTTTCAAAGCTCTTTGGACAGGGTGTAGAGGATAACCTCAAAGAGAATGAAGGGAATAACTATGGAACATGGTTACTAGCTCATCTCTAAACTTCTTTTTCTTCATTAAGTGAACTCACCTCATTTCCAAGCCTCTTCCCTTCTAAGTGTATGAGATTTTTTATGGAGGGCTAATGAATGAATGGTCCAATTTCTTTTCATCTTCATTAAGGATAGCATACAGGCCAATCAGCAACAATGTAGTGGTTTTAGTTGAATTTGAACCTTCCAGAGAAGTAGATTTGCCAGATGAGCTGAACCTTTTGAATTTCTTTTGGTCTGGTAATTTTTCAAAATTGTGTGGCTTCTGTTTGTCTGAGATGGTGATCTATAGCCCTGTCTAGAGGCTGGAGAATGCAGTTCACAGTCCCTTACCAGTCCTTGCTTAGGTACCAGGAAGCTAAGAGCATAGAAAAATTTTTTTCCTATGCTGTGAGAAGAATGTAAATTCAAAATGTAAAAGGGGAAAATGGAAAGATTATGGTTGGACTAGGTATTTAAAGTTTGGTCTCCAGGAATTGATTATTTGATTCCAAAATAAGAGACCCAAGTCAAGATGACTTTTATGGTGGTTTATTTACAATTAGGAAGGTTGAAGGTAGGGAAAATATGAGAGAGAAACTCTGTCCTGGATCGGAGGCCCGAATGAGGTAGGGCTTCAGAGGTCCCAGCAGATCGGGGCACAGAGGTTAATTAAACAAGGCTTCTAGCCACAAGACCTTCTTGAGGCTAGGGCCTGCAGAAACGAAAATGGAAAGAGAGTTAGCCTAACTTACCCAGATGACAATTCAAAGGGAAGCAGTTAGAGGTATCACTGGAGCTCCTCCAGCACCAAGTTCAAAAAGGCAAAAGCTCCCTCACAGGAGGAGACATCCACAAAACTGAGTCTAAAAAGCATAAGGAATGTTTATAATGCAAAATCTCCTTTAGGCATTTTGCTTGGAGCAAAATTGACATACAGTCATCTTAATTTTGCTTCATTTATTTTTAATCTTCTGGTTTTTCAAAGGAAAGCAGCTAAGTGGCTGCTGCTCAGTTTCTTGATCTTCAGTTAGGAAATGAATTGTTTACCTATCTCAGCACCTGATCTGAGGGAAAGAAAAAGGCACTTTTTTTGTCATGTTACATTTTGATCACAACTTTTCTTACTGTGTATTTTCATGGGGCATTTTCATGATCCATATGCTTAGTCCCTTTTTTATTCACCTTATTCTTTAAGTCTTGAGATATACCTGGAATCTTTTTGTTTTTACCTTCAAAGGATATGCTTTTTCTGTGAAACTCAGAATGTTATTAGTTTTTCCCCTGCAACAGGTATATAATGTTTACAACTTTGGTGACTCCCTCAAATGACTGGGGCTGGGCAAAGAGAAAGAAGATGCCCAATAAAACTTACAGAACATCTAACCTTTGACTCCATTGCAGTCCCCACCCAATATTCAGAATTATTATGGTCACATTTAAAATGATGTGATTGCGGTTCCCCCCCCCCCCCAGTAAAGGAAGAATAAGAGTTAGGTGAGAGCAATCAGAAAACAAAACCTGGAGGAAGCAATATGCTAACGCCCAGTCATGAAGAATAACTGCTAAAAATTCTAGGTTCATCCTAGAATCTCTTTCTAGATATGAAGTCTGAGATTTGGCATGCAGTGCAAAACTGAAATGGCACATCTGATGAATCATGGGTTTTGAACTGGAAGGAACCTTAGAGAACATCTAGTCTGATCCTTTTACTTTACAGATAAGAAAACTGAGGTACAGAAAAATTATTTGACTCACAACATAGGTAGCAAAGAATGAAGTCATGATTCAAATATTCTTCTTGCTCTAACTCCAGAGCTCTTCAAGGCCTAGCTTACTTTTCAAGAGGAGAGGTAGATTATGGTTACAAGTGACACACACCTGGGAAACTGAAAGACAAGATGCATGGGAATAATTAAGAGCAGGCAATGGTGGGTTATTTGTATTGCTGGTTTTAGCATTTCTGTCTAGAATGATGTATAACTCCATCATTCATTCCAAGTTCCCTGGATATCTTCATTTCATACTCATATGGGTCCAGACTCCACCCTGAATCTAGCTCTACACTGAATTGCCCTGGATCCAATGGCTTCTGATGGGTAAACCTTGAATTTTTCTAGTCTGATGTGTGCTACTGTTTCTTAGTGGGGAGCACATGGCACAGGTATAATTCCAACCTTCTCTCATACTTTGGGGATCAAAGCTGTACTACTGTTCCTGTAGAGAACTTTCCAATTTTTCTATGACTCCATTTACCATCCCTGTGCACCACCCTTTTCCACACCTATATTATTACTGCTGCTTAGATTCTGATTCTCTCTCTCTCTCTCTCTCTCTCTCTCTCTCTCTCTCTCTCTCTCTCACACACACACACACACACACACACCACACACACACACACATACACACACACACACAACCTAAACTCTTTGAAAATAAGGAGTGTCTTACTCTTTCTGTTTGTATTCCCAACACTTAGCATAGTCCCTGGTAGTAAATTAATGCTTAACAAATGCTTTATCATTCAAAGTAAAATCCATGAATATTTATTAAGGAGTTTACTACATCCAAAATGTCATAAATGCTATGAGAGCTAGCAGTTACCCTACACTCCAGGAATTCACTCTTTCATGATCTACACACATGGAATTACCAGAGAACAAAAATTTAAGGGGTAAGTGTATAAAACTGATCACAATTGTAATAAGACTTAGGGAAAATAGACATAACTGTGGACCAAGATGACCTTAGAAAAAAGCTTCATGGATGATGTGTAGGGTTTGATTTGAGACTCCTAGGATCCTTGAGAAGACTGGTTACAAATTGGTACTTTCAATTTCTTTCCTCTCACCTTCTATTTAACTTTGTAGTTAGGCTTCCAGCTTTGTCAGTAAACCAAAATTACTCTCTCCAAAGGTACTAATGATGTGTTGCTTTAAAAAACAAACAAATAAACTCTTACCTTCTGTCTTAGAATTGACATTAAGTATCATTTTCAAGACAGAAGCAAGGTAAGGGCTAGGTAATTAGAATTAAGTAACTTTCTCAGGGTCACATAGATAGGAAGTGTCTGAGGTCAAATTTGAATCCAGGATCTCCTGTTTTCTGGGCCTGGCTCTCAATTCACTGAGCCACCCCGTTGGCCTTTAATGATCTTGTAATCACCAAATCCAATGGCCTTTTCCTTCAACCCTTATCTTTTTTATAGTTCCAAAGTCTTTGATACTGTTGATCATCTCATCTTCTCTTTGATATGCTTGTCTCTAGGTTTTTGTTACTCTGTTCTTTCCTTGTTTTTCTCCTACCTGTCTGACCACTTTTGCCTCCTTTGCTACGATTTTCACTCAGCTCATACCCACTAACTGTGGGGTTCCCCCAAAGCTCTGCTCAGGGCCCTCTTCTTCCTTTCTTATCTCCCTTTATTCCATTCGATGTGGTGATTGCATCAGCTCCTATATTTTCCCTTATTATCTCTATGCAGATGACTCTCCTACTTAATTGTCCAGCCCTAACCTCTTTCCTGACCTCCAGCATTGCATCTCCAACTGACCTCTTAGATCTCTCACACTGAATGTTCCAGAGGCATCTTAAACTCAACATGTCTATAAAACTGAACTCATTATCTTCACTACCACCACATATTACCCCCCATCCCCCCCAAGCCCTCCCATCTTCCTAACTTCCCTATTACTGTTGAGGGTACCATTACACTCCCAGTCATCTAGGTTTGCAACCTAAGTGTCAGCCCTGACTCTTCATTCTGTTTCATTTCCCATCCAATCAGCTGTCAAGTTCAATTGTTACCTGTAGGATCAAATAGAACATCCTTTGCCTAGAATTGGAATTAAAGGGGAATTCCAAAAGTTGGGGAATGGCTGGACTAGTTGTGGCATTTAATTATAACAGCATATTATTGTGTTATAAATAATGACAGTGGGGATAGGTTCAGAAAAACCTGAGAAGACTTACATGAACTGATGCAAAACGGAGTGACTAGAACCAGGAGAACATTGTGCCCAGTAACAGCAGCAACCTGTTAAAGACTTAGCTACTCTGATTAATACAATGTTCCATGACAGTTTCAAAGGACTCATGAAGAATATTTTTTCACTTTATTTTTCTTGCCATTTATTTATTTATTTGGTTATTTTGCAAGATGACTAATATGGTAATTTTATTTTGTATAACTTCACAGGTATAATGGGTGTCATACTGCTTGCCTTTTCAGTGGGTAGGGGGAAGGGCTAGAGCAGTGGTTCCCAAACTTTTTGGCCTACCGCCCCCTTTCCAGAAAAAATATTACTTAGCACCCCCTGTCACATACTATAACTGCCCCCTTACAGTTATTCACTGCCTCCAAATGCACCTGTGGCCATCACGCTCCTCTGGATCGCAGAAGCACCCACCAGGGGGCATTGGTGCCCACTTTGGGAATCACTGGGCTAGAAAAAGAGAGAGAATCTGGAACTCAAAATAAAAAAGAATGGTTAAAAAAATCCTTCTCCTGCTTTTTAAAGTTCTTTATAACTTGGTGGTTTCTTTCTGCCTTTCTAATCTTATTTTACTTTACTGCTCTCCACTAATATCCTTGTTATTCCTCAAACACAATATTCTATTTCCTAACTCCTAGCACTTTTTTAAAACCCTTAACTTCTGTGAATTGGCTCCTAGGTGGAAGAGTGGTAAGAATAGGTAATGGGGGGTCAACTGACTTGCCCAGGGTCACACAGCCGGGAAGTGTCGGAGGCCAAATTTGAACCTAGGACCTCCCGTCTCTAGACCTGATTCTCAATCCACTGAGCTACCCAGCTGCCCACCCCACTCCTAGCATTTTCACTAGTTGCTTCCCATGCCTAGAATGCTCTCTTTCATTTCTGCCTCTTAGTTTCCCTGGCTTCTTTAGGTATAAGCTAATGGCTCACATTTTACTAGAAGCCTTTCCTAGTCCTCCTTAATCTTAATACCTTATCTCTGAGACTACTCCCAAATTTATTTGTGTATAGTTTGATTGTATATGGTTTATATGTCGTCTTCACCATTAGATGGTGGGCTTTTTGAGAGTAGGAGTTCATCTTTTGCCTTTTTTGTGTTCCTAGTTCTTAGCTTAGGACTTGGCACATAGTAGGTACTTAATAAATGCTAGTTCACTGACTGGGTAGGAAGAAAGGTGCCATCCTAATGGTTTTCCCCTCCACCACTTAGAATTTCAATCATCCTTCAAGGCTCAGCTCAGGTGCTATCTCCTCTGAGAGGCTTCTCTTAAGTCTCCCATTTATTAGTTCATCATGTGAAATTACTTCATATATACTTTTAAATGTTTTATTTACATATGTGTTCTTGTGGAACCTTCTCTGCCCTAGAATGTAAGTTCCTTGAGCACAATACCTTGCACATAATAAGCACTTTATAAATACTTGTCAAATAAAAATGGATGAATAAAAGAAAGGACATTCTAAGCAAGGTAAATAGGCCAAGCAAATGCAGGGAAGTAGGAAAGAGGATGAAGTGTGCCTAGGGAGATGTACAGAGTATGTCCAATTGGATCAGGAGATTTATATTCTAGATTAGCCAGGGATAACAAGGCTAGATGGACAATAAAAGGAACAATTATGGCCTTGAAAATAAAGATCAGAACTGGATTTAATGTGAGAGGCAATAGAGTCATAGTTCTTAAAATTTTTTTGCATCCTGGACCCCTGCAGTATCTTGGTGAAGCCTATGGAGCCCTTCTTAGGATAATGTTTTTAAATGCATAAAGTAAAATACATAGGAATACAAAGAAAACAAATTCTATCAAAATATTTTTAAAAGTTTATAGATCCCAGTTTAAGAACAACTCTGCAGCAGGAGGAACTCTTATTGCTTCATGAGCAGAAGAGAAACATGATTAAAAATAAGACAAAAAAGCAGATGAGAAGACAACTCAACTCCATCGTTATTCAGGGTAGATTGGATGGGAGGTGTGTGGGATTAGCGATGGAGGCATGGCTAGAACACCTTGGTGGTAATTCAGGTATGAGGTGATGAAGGCCTGGACAGAAATGGTGGCATGGGACATAAAAAGGAAGATACTAACACAAAGAAAGAAAATAACATGATCTTGTGATGTATTGAATTATATAGGATAAAAGAAAGAGAACTGTGGAATGTAACTCCAAGGCATAATCTGAGAAGCTGTTAAAGTGAAAGTTTTATAAAAGAAAAGGAGTAATTGGAAAAGCATAACTTAGGGAAGGAGCAGGAAAAGAATAATTTCAGTTTTTGATGAATAGTATGAAAAGAGCAATACATTTCTATGATATTTTGCAAAGGGCTTTTACATAGGGTATGTAATATTCAAAGCATTTTCCATACTACACCCCTGCATGAGTGTCAGCTGACAGTCTCTTAACAGCACATCACCACCATTTTCTCTCTCAGGTCCAAGATTATCATCTCTAACTCAGACAGTGAGTAATAAATATGCTGAGCAAACTATGTTCCCTGATCCCCAAAGTATGCCTATTTTCTACCCTCTATATTCTGGCTTTGGACTAAATGTTGTCAGTCTCTCTGTAACTAATGATGACAACAGATTTTAGATGACTTTACAATTTGACATTGTCTGTGTGTGTGTGTATGTGTGTATGTGTGTTAAATATATAACCCACATAGAGAAATTAAAATGTAGATCATATTACAAAATTAAATATATATTATAGTATGTAAACATAAGATCTATAATGAAATATATTATCAAAATATAATTTATAGGCTTGATAATTATAGATTAACAAGTAGGAAAACTTGGTGATACAATATTGACCTGGAGCCAGGATAACCTGAGTTCAAGTACAGCCTCAGACACTTAGTAGCTGTGTGAATCCTAACAAGTTGCTTAAACTCCTTCACCCTAAGTTACCTCATCTGTAACATGGAGATAATAATAGTACCTACCTCCCAGGGTAGTTGTGGTAAAATGAGATAACATTTGTAAAGCACTTTTGTAAAGCAAACTTTAAAACTCTACATAAATGCCAGCTATTATTATATAGAAGTGTATTGTATAACTGTCATCCATGATTTTGAGCCTTACAAAAAGAATATTTTTTTCCCTTTATCTCTGCCTTCCCTTCTTTAGCCCCACAGTGCTGTGGTGCTTTTCTGTAGACATTCTTAATTCTCCTTCCTAATTTTCAATGTTGGGTTGTTCTCCTGGGGTGAGGGCACGATGGGATTGCTCTGGGTGGCCCCATGTCAAAGTGGCCTTGCAGCTGATCTTGAATGGCATACACATGGCTAGTCCAATTAATTAAACAAAAATGAACAGCAGCCACATTCTCTGCTGCTTTACTCTCTGTGGGAGCTGTCACCAGAGTTATAGTCCTGGGGTAGAGATTGGGCTGCAGTGAAGAGGAAAAGAAAGAGGAAGAACTTGTTCTCCTCTTTTGGAACATCTTCCCTAAGGGATCTGCTCTCTCACTTGCTCCTGCTCCTTATAGCTTATTTCACTTGAACTCATAGGTTCTCATAACTCTTGTCCCAGAGTAGAAGTTGAATGCCATAACAATTAAATACCCAAGTTGGCCTGCCAAGAAGAGTTCCGATAAGACATCTCCATTCTTTCTTTGCAGGGAGTGGGAGTGGGGTGGAAGCCACAATCATACTATACTGCATATGAATTTATGCTCTTTGGACATATTGCTTATGTGGAACTTTTCCTCCCTTTTTTCTTTGGAATGGCTCTTGGGATGTGGTGAGGAGAAAGATGTACTTGGAAATCTAGATGATATAAGAAGAAAATATACCAACAAAATTCACTTTCCAAAAAGGTTTAAAAAAAAACCACAACTCTTATCTACATTCCCCACATGCTTCTCAACATACTTCAGTTTACCTGAGCAGCTTAGAGACTGTGCCCACTTTTCCCGAGGTCATTGACTTCATTGAAGAAATTCGAGCTTTGCTCCAAACCTAGTTTTGCTTCAGTCCCCCTGGCGCCAGACTGACATGAAGGTTTCCAGTACATATAGTGCGTTTCAGGGAAGGGAGACTATTCCTGGCTGGGAAAACTTAAATTAGAGTGAATAAATAACAACTTGGCATGCCACTTTGGAAAGGCCACTGACCTCTGCTCCACAGGAGTGTAAATTCAGTCACTAAGTAAACTAGAAGGTAAAGGAAATTTGGTCTTTACAGATGTAACCAGGCTGGTGGCTTTTATTGGAGATACATGGAAATTGAATATGCTCTAGATTTATAAGGAGAAAAAGTGGTTAACACATGAGTCAAGGAGGTTCTGGGTCATATGTGACATGTAATCATTTTCTTTCTCTAGGCTCTCATCACCTCCTTGGAGTCTTCCAATATGGCTCCCAAATTGGTCTTTCAGCCTTCATGCCATATTTCACAGATACCAAAATGATATTCCTAAAGCATGGTTATGGTTTGTTTGTCCCCTTGTTCAAGAAATTCCAGTAATTCCCTATTACCTCTCAGTTTCATTTTCAATAAAGTTTCATTTTCAAAGCCCTTCACAATGTGGCTCCAGCCTACCTTCATGGACAAGATTCCTCTTCATGTACTCTGAGTTGAAGCCAAGGTTGGCTTATTTGCTCTTCCCCAACCTTCATGTTTCATTTCCTATTGCTGTACCTTTACACAGGCTACCCCTCATGCCCTAAATTCACCCCTTTCCTTCTCTCAAGGTGAAATACATTGGTTCTATAACATTAAAATCAATTGAAGGAAGTGGACTTGTTTAGCATGGGGAAAAGAAAATTAAGTACTATGATAGCTTTCTTCAAGAACTTGAAGGACTGTCATATGGAGGGAAAGATTAGGCTTGCTCTTTTTGGTTCTAGTGGACAATATCAGGAACATTGAGTGCAAGTTAGGCCAATTTAGGCTATTTGGTGATGCAAATTTCCTAACAATTAGAGCTATACAAAATTGAAATGGGCATCTGGGAAGGTAATGGGCTTCCCTTCCTTGGAGGTCTTTAAACAGAAGCTTGTCTCATCCCCACATATTTATTGCCTTATGGGAAATGGTGTAGAGGAAGTCAGATTCATTGTGTGAAATTGCTTTGAAATAAGGAAAAACCAGGTGACTTTAGTTGAATAGCCTTAAGACACAAATTTATCTTCTGTTTTACTCCTCTTCTTCTGAACTTCACAAAAAATGGTGGCTATTTGGTTAGATGTTATTTTCTTCTCTGCATTTTCAGAAAGTAGAAGTAGAGTAGTTTTGTATCCTTCCCAGCTAAAGCAGTATCTATAAAACCTCCTGAGAGTGAGGCTCTCCTCTTCATAAGTATAATTTGAAATGTTCAAGTAAATCTGTTCCTTTCCATTTCTACTGCTACCATTCTGCTTTAGACCTTTAATGCCTCAACTAAAGGTTATTTATGTTCAAAGCACTGTTCATGGCACTGAAGAAGAATTGACTAGATTGACATACCATCTTCTGTTCATTTTAGAATATAGCTGGTTGAAATGCCCCACAGTTCCAGTGAGGTGTATATCTCTCTCTTTCCCCTTTTGTGTTGTTCAACTATCCCATTTAGAAGGAAATGCATCCTATTTTGTTTTGAAGATATGGGAAGACCAGGATTCAGTTATACCTCTAATATGGATATACTTTATATACTGTGACTTGGTTAATCTGGTCCCAACTATCTCTCTTTCCAGGCTATACAAACTATTCCTTTTGGTTTGCCCATTCATTGAGACTTCCTCCATGCCTAGTATCAAGGAGGTAGGGCATCTGAGGTTTGAATTACCTGGAGGTTGAAGAGTATAGGGTATCCTTCACACAGCTGGTAGCTTTGTCATTGTTTACAACCTTATTTGTCTTTCTCCAAAGCAAGGGAAAGGTTTTTTCCCCTTTTCCAGATATTTCTTAAGATTATTTGAACTTAATTTAGTCATCAAGTACTTTTTTTATAAACCCTTACCTTTCTTCTTAGAATCAATTGATTCTAAGGCAGAAGAGCAGTAATGGCTAGGCAGTGGGTTTAAGTTACTTGCCTAGGGTCTCACAGCTAGGAAGTGTCTGAAGCCAGATTTGAACCTAGGACCTCCCATTTCTAGGTCTGGCTCTCCACAGAGCCAACTAGCTATCCCCAATCATCAAGTATTTTAGACACTCTCCAGGTGGCAGGCATTTAACTAATTTCTTTATCAAAAGATATTTGTGTACTTACTATGTGTTATATACAACAAAAGTCCTTTTGGAGAGCAAGGACCATTTGTGTGTTCTCCAGATACTGTCATCCACAAAAAATAGTTCACTTAATCTCTCAATAGCCGTCCTAATTTGTAACCATAACTTCTTTAACTGTCTTGCTTTTTGTCAGTGAGGACTTTAGTCTTCAGTTCTAAGAGGTCATATAAGTAGGTAACATCTCTTCCTAGTCTAATTTCCTGCTCAAAAGAGACCATAAGGAATAGTCTTTTCCCTGAAAAAGCTTATGATCTAATTGCAGAAATAAAACACATTGATATTCTAATTAAACACAAAGTAGCACATAAATACCAAAGGAAAGGGATTGACATTAAGCACTATAGGAATTCATAAGAGGAGTCAATGTGAGTAATGTGGAAAAAGGCTTTACTTGTTCATGGCAGAATTCATGTATTGATCTTTGTATTCTTCCCTGTTCCACTTCTCATTTCTAGTACTTAGAAGAGAGCTTTGCACAAAGGTATCAAAAAATGTTTGTTAAATGACATTGTATTTAATTATCAGATAGAGATTAGAGTCCATGAGATTTGGAAGACAGGAAAAGTAGAATTTCCCTCAATCCAACTCAGGTGCCATCTCCTTTATGATGTCTTCCTTGATACCTCACTTGTGAATTTGTTTCCCTCCACAGATAACCTTGAATTTAGCATATGCATATATGCTGTATGTTACGTGTTAGCAGATTATAAACTCCTTAAGAGCACGACCTGTTTTACTGGTTAGATGGATGAATAATTAATGCTGGAAAATGACAATGGATTATGTTTTCATTCCTTTTTTTAAAACCCTTAACTTCTGTATTAGAATCAATACTGTGTATTGCTTCCAAGGCAGAAAAGCAATAAAGGCTAGGCAATGGGTTTTAAGTGACTAGCTCAGTGTTACACATCTAAGAAGTGTTAGAGGTCAAATCTGAACCCAGAACCTTCCATTTCTAGGCCTTTCTCTCAATCCTCTGAGCCACCTAGCTGCCCCTGTGCTTTCATACCTTTTGTACCCTGATATGTGGTTTCTTTGGGATGGGGTTTGGAGGGGAGGATTTAACATTTACAGATAAATAGTTTTATTCATAATAAGACTAAAGAATTCCCACATTTCCTATCATTTCTATTTTATTAAATTACATTATAGAGACAAGTTTATTCGGTGAATAAGGTTGTTGGCTTTCTTCCACTCCCCACCCCATTTGTTGAAATAAGTGTGGCTTGACTCAACATTGCTAGTGCAATAATCCATAAAGGAATTAAGTAATAAGGTTACCAAGTGATATTCAAGGATCAACTCAGCACTGAAATGTTACTGGCCTTCATGGATAAAAGACTCCAGAAACATCTTATTAATTAAAATAAGCTTAAAATGCCTTATATTTGGGTGGCATTTTTATTCCTAAGTCCTATCATCTCTCTCTCTCTCTTATCTTCACAATACCCCAAGGAGGTTAATAGGAATAGATATTAAAATCATCATAATATAGATGAGGAGGGAAGAGCCCAGAGTGATTAACCAGCAAATATTTGTGTTTAACTTCCTGGTGCAAGACATTGTGTTAGTACTGTGAGATTTACTAGGAAATAGCACATTTCTGTTCCTGCCGAGAACCTCTCAGCCAAGTTGAAGACACAAGACTTAAATATATGTAATATGAATTCAAGAAGAGCTAAATAACAACACAAAACATAACTCAAGACCATAATACTGATTTCTCATATCATAATGATAAGCTTAAGTGATTTGCTCAAAAGCTATCAATCTCATCCCAAGTCTGGAACCGTGGTTGCAACTTATAGTCCAGTCTCCCCCTCTTGCATCTTGATGATGACAGTTCAGTATCCTCCAAACATAGGTCCTTTGATGGGGAAAAAGGACAAGTCTTGTCCATGTCCTTTTGGGCAGAATTCCTCATGGACTGTGGAATTAAATGCAAGTCCTGTTTTGTGTTGGACTGGTGGGCTCTGCATTACCTGTTGATGGGAGATCCTTGGCCATATAATTGAGAACTCAGCATCATGGATGATGTGGATCACTTCAGAGAGACCAGGCATAAGCAGTATAATTAAAGTTTAGAAGGCAGCACCTTAATGAAAGGTCAGTGGAATCGAGTGGTTGGTTTCAGTGACAGTAAATGATGACAGGTTGGATTGTGAAGAAGAATTAGCTGACAGTAAAGGTTGTTAAACACAGCTCAGGAAAAGAATCTGTCAAGTTTCCTTCTTTAGAGATTTCATAGGAAGCAGGGTCTCGATATCTCTGTTGACTGTCAGAATTTAAGGAAGGCTCTCTTGGAGTCAGGGAGGCAATTATGGAGATATCCTGAGGTGCCTCCACCCTAGTGCCAAAAAGAAATAGTATTTGCTTTTTATCAAGAGGTTGGAATGTCAAGAATTCAAGTTCATAGATGCTACTTTCATAATGATAAGTATTCCAAATGCACTGCATTGGGACTAACATCAGTATCAAAATGGGCTTTAATATATAGTAAAGAAAATCATGTTTGCAGTAGAGAGTGTGTACTCTCTGTACATACAGATGCTTGCTGGCAACTGAACATCAGTAAGGCACCACATTTAAATTTCTCTCTAGAAACAAGTATGAAATGGCAGTGTAAAATGATGGAAAGGACTCTGGATTTAGTCAGAATATTTGAGTTCAACTCTAGATCTGTAACTCGTTCAACTTGTATGACCTTGAGCAAGTTGTACAACTCCTCTGGGCTTCAGTTTTATTTTCTCCCAATGAAAGAATTAGATTAGGTGATCTGAAACATTATTTCTAGTTCTAGATCTTTAATCCTGTTTTTTTTTCTGATCCTATCCTTTCTTTCTGCACATTTTTGTAAAACCTTGCTGAGAGGAGAAGTATGGTCTATAGTGAGGAATCTCCTATTCTTTTTCTCTCCTTCATTCGTTCCTTCGTTCCTTCATTCCTTCGTTCCTTCCTTCGTTCCTTCCTTCCTTCCTTCCTTCCTTCCTTCCTTCCTTGTCTCTTTCTTTCTGTCCCTGACTCTCTTTCCCCCCATAGAAAGGTAGTATATCTATATAGGAAAGCAGTCTATAACTTTCACCTCATCAGTATTTCCAGGGTACTTCCCTAAAGGGCTAAAAAGTATAGATGCAAACATATAGGAGAAGTGCTCTTTGTAATGGGTTTGCTTAGAAGGAAATTAGGCTAGGTAATGATGTTGTTTATCTGCATGACCACTTAACCCAAGGCTAAATTGGCAAAAGTGGGACATTAATGAAGATGTGGCTATAAACCTAGTTGGAGGTTGAGAGATTGAGTAGAATTTTTTTTTTTTTGGTACATGTTAGTATTTACAGAACTCACAAACACATCATCTTTATGAGACATTCAGTGACATTTAGAATTATGCTTGGATAATTTCCTGGTTGCAATTTCAATAGCTACAGAGCTGATTTTGGCAGGGTTGCCATTAACCAATTAGAAACATTTAAAAACACATTTTAAATATTTGTTCCACTAATTACTTTATTGTGACTTGTGAAAGAATTTGCCTTTGTTATTTGAATGTAATGGAGAACAGACCAGCAGAGACTCCTGAGATCCTTTTGTATCATTTCTGTGGCAAGGCCCTTGCCTTATCTCTAAAGTGTTGCATTAAATCAGAAGCTGATTTTTAGAATATAAAATAAAGCGATTTAATGTCTTCTTTTCTTGCATAAGCATTTCTGGACATATTTTATCATCTTTCATTCTCTCAGCGCTGTGCCTTCTCCCAAACTTCAGTGAATCTTCACTTACTTCAAAACAAAAATATCACCAATAAAAATACCAGATTATAGTAGCCATCTCACACTCTCTCTTAAGAAAGAGGAAAGTGCACTTCCTCATTAATGATAAAAAATTTCCTTCTTTCACATATGAAGCAAATATATCACCCTTTTTGTCCGGGTTTAAAACAAAATTATCTTTAAAAATGTATATTTTCTATATAGTTAGTTTCTTGTGGTTACACATAGCCATCCCAAAACTTAACTATTGCATAATAATTTAATTTCCTTGTATTTTAAAATATGAGTATATGTAACTTTAAAATCATTTTTACATCAAACTTTGTATTTCTTTTATATGTATCTTGTATTTATTTTAAATATATAATTCAACATGCTGTCCTCCTTGTCTATGGTCATTTCTGGCCTTCTGGTTTTTCTCTCACCTTTCATTTCGGCTACTTTATTTCTACCTCTTCTTTCTCTTCTCTATCTGAACTCTTTCCCTATGAATAATAAAAAAATATCAGTGTAACAAATATACATTATCCAGCAAAGTAAATTCTCACATTGAATATGTTTCAAAATGTGTATCATTTCTGTATTTTGGAGTCATCAGCTCTCTGTCAGGAAGCGGATAGCATGCTTCATCATTGGCCTTTGGGAATCTTGGCTGACAATTACATTATTGCAATAAGGCTGTCATTTGTTTAGAAAGTACTGTTATTTTTAAAAATTTGCTCATCCTAATCATTTGCTAAAGATATTCCCTCTTGTCTTCATTTCTTCCTTGATTTTTGTCAACATTACTTTGAAGTTGTTTTTTAATAACTATCTTGTATATTTGGATAAGTCACTGTCCAAACTGTTGATTCATTTTCTTATTATAATGCTTTAGAAGAAGTAGCCTAGCAGAGTAGGGAAAGGTCTTGGGTTAAAACCTAATGTGTGTGTACACACACACACACACACACACGTATATAATGTACTACTTCAGGGTATTCCACACAGTTGGGTAACTGTTGTTGGAAGACTTTAATGAATGGGTTTATTCTTTTGTAAACTTTCAAAGTTTGCCTCTCAAATGTCCAGTTTTTGTCTTCTTTTTTTTCTTTTTTCCTATTTTTATTTTTATTTTGAGTATTTTCCCATATTTACATGTTTCATGTTCTTTCCTTCTCCCCAAACCTCCCTAACCCCCTTTAGCCAATGCACAATTCCACTGGGTTTTACATGTATCCTTGATTAATACCTAATTCCATATTATTGATAATTGGATTAGAGTTATCAGTTAGTGTCTTCATCCCCAATAATTTCCATATCAGCCCATGTGTTCAAGCAGTTCCAGTTTTTCAAGCATGAAAAGCACAGTTGATTTTCCTCTGTGTTTCTCCTACCACAGTTCTTCCCCTGAATGTGGCTAGATTTTTTCTCAATAGTCCCTCAGCCTTGCTCTTGATTCTTGCATTGCTGCTAGTAGAGAAGTCCGTTACATTCGCTTGTACCACAGTGTATCAGCCTCTGTATATAATGTTCTCTTGGTTCTGCTCCTTTCATTCTGCATCAATTCCTGGAGGTCATTCCAGTACACATGGGATTCCTCCAGTTCTTTATTCCTTTGAGCACAATTAGTACTCCATCACCAACATTCTCTCATTTTCCAATTTTTTGCCACCACAAAGAACACGGCTATAAATATTTTTGTACAACTCTTTTTCCTTATGATTTCTATGGGGTATAAACAAAGCAGTGCTATGGCTGGATCAAAAGGCAGGCAGGCATTTAAAATCCTTTGGGCATAATTCCAAATTGCCTTCCAGAATGGTTGAATCAATTCACGACTTCACCAGCAATGAATTAGTGTCCCAATTTTGCCACATCCCCTTCAATATTTATTACTTTCCTTTGCTGGCATTTTAGCCAATCTGCTAGGTGTGAGGTGCTACCTCAGATTCTTTTGATTTGTATTTCTCTAATTGTTAGAGATTTAGAACACTTTCTCATGTGCTTATTGATACTTTTGATTTCTTTATCTGAGAATTGCCTATTCATGTCCCTTGCCCATTTATCAATGGGGGATAGCTTGATTTTTTTGTACAATTGATTTAGCTCCTTGTATATTTGAGTAATTAGACCTTTGTCTGAGTTTTTTGTTATAAAGATTTTTTTTCCCAATTTGTTGCTTCCCTTCTAATTTTGGTAGCATTGGTTTTGTCTTTACAAAACCTTTTTAGTTTAATGTAGTCAAAATTATTTATTTTACATTTTGTAATTTTTTCTAGCTCTTGCTTGGTTTTAAAATCTTTCCTTTCCCAGAGATCTGACAGTTTTTGTCTTCTTAAGGTTTGCCATGTTTTGCTGGATTTATAGTCCATGTTTCTTAATTTTGAGCACGTATCAGGGGATATTTATCTTGTAGGACTTCTTCATTTGCTTCTGGTACTTCAGCAGACTTCATAGTGGTTTAGTATTTTTATTTGTACTCATACTCTTCTTTCCTTTCCAATTTTCTTATTTAAGCTGAATCTTAATTTTTTTTACTTCTTAAAAGTTATATTACAAATTTTTGTATCTGAGCTCTTTCTTTTGGGAGAGGAAGAGTATATACCTATTTAATCCTCTAAGTCTAGAACTTTTCATTGGTCTTATTTCCTTGTAACCATGGCATCTCAACACACTGCATATTACAATGAGGAAAACCCATTGAGAACCATTTTTATCTTAATTTTTTCTCTTTTCTCAAAAATGTCCAAAAAGTTAAAAAATACTGTATTCATAGTAGCTCTTTTTTCAATGGCAAAAAAACCCCTAGAAACTAAGGGGGTATCTATCATTGGAGAATGGCTGAATAAGTTGTGGTATATGAATGGGGAGGTATGCTATTGTGATATAAGGAATGATGAAGGGGACAATTTCAGGGAAACCTGAAAAGAATTTTATGAAGTGATACAGTGGAAAATTAGCAGAACCAGGAGAACAATTTATAACCACAATATTAGAAAGACAAACAACTTTGAAAGTCTCATGAACTCTCATCAACACAAAGACGAATTATGATTTCAGAAAACTCATGAAGAAACATGATCACCACCTCCTGACAGGAGCACTCAGTGCACATTGAAACATATTTTCCTTTGGACATGTCAAATGTGGCCATTTGTTTTATTTGAGTATACATGTTTGTAACAGTGATTTTGCTTTTCTTTTTTAATGCAGGAGGAGGTGGGAGGGAGAGAAGAAAGATTTTTAATTAAAAAAAATAAAATTTAATTTAAAAAAAACCAATGTCCAAAGAAGCACTTTTAGGGAAATGAAAATCTGACTCATTTGTGATCTTGTCTTGCAGTTCACAAGGGTTTGGATCCCTGACCCTGATGAAGTATGGCGATCAGCAGAGATAGTCAAGGACTACAAGGAGGGTGAGAAAATTCTCCAACTGAAACTTGAAGATGAAACTGTAAGTGTTTTGTTTATAAATGTTCTTGATTAATGAGAATAGAATTAAACCTTAGACTGAAAATTCTTTGGATACCAAGGTCTATATGCATGTGTAGTTCCTTATAGAGGAAGCCTATTAAAGTCATAAGGCATAATTTAATACTTAATAATTTCCTTTTTGTGCAATTGTGATAATATATTGAAAGTAATCTTTTAAGAAAGGACTGCCAGAAATTTGTTCATAAATCAAATTTCACCAACATTCGAAGACATTTATAGTCAGAACTTTTCCCACCTCTAACCTTTTTTTTGGTCTGTAACTTTCCTTCTATAATTTTATGCAGAATGGCAACATAGCCAGGCAACTATGCAATACCAGGCATTGCACTAAATGTTGGGGATTCAGATATAAGCAAAAAAGAAGGTTTAAAAAACTTACATTTTAAAGGGGGAAATAATATATAAATAGGGGATGAAAAGGGACCTGCACAGGGCCATTATGGCAAAGTCTAGAGAATTAGGAGTACAGCTAGTAGGGGAATGAAACATAGTTTCAATGGAGGTTTGGGGAGGAATTCAGCAAGTGGAGAAGGGAACTAGCTTGAAGAGAGATTTTTAAGGTGAGAAGACAGCTGAGTAATGGAGGCAGAGTCTGAACAGAGCACAACTAGGAGGAATCAAAACAAAATCTTGTTAGTTGTTTAATGCCCTTCTCTCCCCCACCTTTACAGACTTCTTATACCTCACCCCCCCCCCCCCCCCCCCCCCCCCCGTCACTCTTCAGTCGTCCTAACTGTTCCCTTAATAAGACATTCCATCTCTGGCTGTCCCCACCATGCCCCAAATACTTTGCCCTCTCATTTCTGCCTACTGCCTTCCCTGGATTCCTTTAAGTCCCAACTAAAAGGGCATTTTTTACCGAAAGCCTTTTCCAAACCCACTTAATTTTAATGCCTTCCTTTTGTTGATTATCTCCTAAATAGCCTGTAAATAGTCTGTACATATTTGTTTGCTTGTTGGCTTACCCATTAGATTGTTCCTTAAGGGCAGGGGCTTTTTTTTTTTTTAACTCTTACTTTCTGTCTTAGTAAAAATTCCAAGACAGAAGGGCAAGAGCTAGCAAGTGAGGTTAAGTGACTTGCCTGGGGTCATAAGAAGACAGGAGGAAGTCAAATTTGAAACCAGGTCCTCCCAACTTCAGGCCTGGTGCTCTATCCACTATACCATCTAATTACCCTGCAAACCTCTTAGTGCCTTTGAAAAGTTACTTTTTCTTCCTTTTCCTTATGTCTACCTATGAATCAGAGCCTCTTCACCTACTAGAGGTTTTCTTTTCATTCTTTTAATGTTTTGGGGGAATACCAATATACAACTTGGATTGTCTATCTATTATCTCATTTTGTTATATTGACAAATCCATCTCTTTTTTTCAATCAATTGTTTCCTCTCATATTGCTTGTGCCACTTTTCTTGCTCAAGCCACCATTCATTCCTTTTAGCTTTTATTTTTATGTTCTCTTTTAACTTACTTGGAAGATCAGTACTTCTGAAATTCTGCTGCTGCAGGATTCACAATCATGCTGTGAACTAGGAAAAACTAGGGGGAAAAAACTAGGAAGTTTTCATGTTCAAGTGAAATTTATGTGGCACTTTTTTGGGATGGATCACTCTAAATACTGTGTAGTTTTTTAAATCCTCTCCTCCTACTCTGTTCATTGTCCTTCTGACTCGTTTTTCAAAAATGTACATGTCAGTGAACTAGTCCAGTGGATTGTCTGTCAGGCTGCATGTCAGCCATCTGGATAATGTGAATTTCTGATATTCTTTAGTTTTCAGATTCATTGAATTTTCAGAGTGCCTACTTTACAAAGCATTGTCTTCCTGTGGCTACAGTGATTTTAAAAAAATGAGAAAGATTCAGTCTCCATCTTCAAGGAGCAGAGTATTATCTCTTTGGGAGACAGGGAGATAAGAATCGAAGTTATCAGAGTACAAGGGAGTTGGTATTAGTTTGAAGAAGGGAATAAACAAATAACACCTGGGATCCAGAGGAGGGAGAGGTGCCATTTTTTCCTGTTGAGGATGTTAATTTCCTAAAGAAGTCTGCATTTGTGCTTGGCCTTGAGGGATGAGGTAGAGTTTGTGACAAGTAGAGAATTAGGAGGATGAAGTTAATGGCATAAGTGAAAGGCAAGGAAATAGAAAAACATTAGGTATGTTTGATCATCAATAAGTAATCCATTTGACCTTAGTCTGAAATAAGCATGGGAAGATATTGCCATGTTGAGGTGGGCCTTGAATATCACACTAAAGAAATATGGGCAATAATCCATAGTCACTGAGTAGCCATTAAAAGTTTCTGAGCAGTAGAGTGATGTGATTAAAGCTCTGCTTTAGGAAAATAAACCTAGAGAAATGTTTTGGTTGAATAGTGCCAGGAAGACCAGGTTAGAGACTGATGCATTAATGTTGGTGAGAGGTAATGATGACCTGGATTGGGGTGAATATAAAGGAAGGTGCTAGATAAGAAGCATTAGAGAATTAGAAGGAACAGGATTTAGCAAGTAATTAGATAAGGATGGAGGGGAGGAGAAGAAGAGGGAAGAGTTAAAGATGACTATAGAATTTTGAGCCTTGAGTGAGTGATTGGAAGACTGGAGGAAGCATCCATGTAAATGAGTGATTCAGAGAGCAGTTAATTTGGATTGAGGAGTGAGTTATTCCAGTTTTGAACTTTTGTTTGATTTACTGTTGGATCATCCAATAAGCAATTGAAAATGAGAGAATGAAATTTGGAAAGAAATGGAGAGTTTCTTCCTTCCACATATCTTTGTTTTGTTTCTTTAATTTCCACTTCCTTCACCTCACACTTTCATTATTTTTCCTACCTTCTCTTTCTACTTGCCATTGATCCATCTATTCCCCACCACCATTCCCTAAGAGAGCACAGGACCAGTTTGGTTAAATATGGCAATGAGGAATTTCCAGGAGGTCTTTGTTGCTAAAACCCAGAGGAGATGATATAATCTGGCAAACCACCTTACTTGCATGGATTTCCATATATATTTATGTGTGTGTGTTTTTTTGTACACACATACATGCTGTATCTCATGTGTGTGTAAGGGTTGGAGGTTTTGGAAGGGTTGAGGTAAGATTCCAAACTTCAAGAAGATGAGAAATAAATTCCAAAATGGAATTCTTGGTTAGCATATCACTTCAGATTTTTCTATGGTTGATTTTGAAGAGTCTGAAAGGTAATTGAGAAGTATACATGTTTTCAGTTGAAGACTTCTTAAGACCCCTGGGGCATCTTTTGGTAATTAAAGAAAATAAGCAATCAATTAACAGACATTTATTAAGCACTTAATGTGTTCCAGGCAATGTGCTAAGAGATGGAAATTGAAAGTAATACAAAAATATTCTCTTCCCTTCTTTTTCTAGTGGGAGACATAACATGATATAGTTATAAGAATATAATATACAAGAGCAAGTTGATAGCAGGTGACCTTAGAGAGGAAGGCCATAGCAACCAAGAAGTCAGGGAAAGGATTCCAGGAAATGAAGTGGAGGAGTCAGGGCATTCCAAGCTTGGGTAATGGTTAATTCAAAGCTCATAGATAGCAATGGAAAATATGTGTTAGTAATAGCAAGTAGACCAGAGTGATAACAGGGAGTAAAGTATAACAAGACTATCAAGATAGGAAGAGCCCAAATTGCAAAGAGCTTTAATTGAAAAATAATGTATTTGCTCCTAGAGATAATAGGAAGCCATTGAAGTTTGTTGAATGGGAAGGGGAGAGGAGAAGGATGTCCTCAGACCTATACTTTGGGAAAATAACTTTGGCAATTGAGTGGATTAGGATGGTGAGGACCCTTTGGTCCTAACACTACAAGATCAATTTTCCTATAGTTCTGCTTATATCATGTCACTCTCATTGAAAAACCTATAATAATACCTGCTACCTCAAATCCTTCCTAACTGCTTACTACCTTATTCAGCCTTCTTTGCCAGGCTCTTCCACACTTATTGTGAGTTCCTACCACAATACTTTTGCTAATATTGGTTTTCTTAATTGGACTTCCCTCTCCCCATTCCTTGCCTCATTCTGCTTTGTATTTGTTGCCCTTTCCTAGTTTCAGCTAGAAGGAGCAAGATGCCCTTTCCAAGATAAGCTCATTACTTCTCGATGTTCCTCCTTTTTTTCAAAGAGGACCAAAAATATCATGGGGTGTTGTCTTGACTTGTGCATAAATTGGATGTAAGTGAGTCAAAGTTGCAGAATCATCAGCCTCACTTTCTTTTCCAGAATCATCAAAGTTCAGAGGCAAGACAAAAGTCAGAATGACTGGTGATTGCCTCAGATGCGATGGATGATCTTGGAATCTTTCATGCCTGATGAAGCTCTAAGCACTCCATAGTGCCTGCTTTAGTTGCCTTCATGACCAGTGGAGCAAATTGTTCTCATCCACCCTTTCATCAGGGAAAAGTCTTCACACTCTTGGGGTAGACATCCCCTAACTCACTGATGGGTTTGAGGCCTTTCAGTTACCTTCAACCTAGTTTAGCCTGTTTGCCATACAGTTTTACTGGGGTGAGGCTACTGTGTATTCTGTAGCTTCTTGGAACCACAAGTGAGAATTGGATGAAAAGTAGACACCATAGGTAGATGAGCAGCTCTGAAAAGGACTTGGCAAGTCTCCCGACAGCAGTGATGTTAGTCTTCCTTGATCACCTCACACAGTCCAATTCAATCTCATCACCATGCTACTAACACAAGATACTACCTCTCTCAACCTCCTTTTCTTTCTTATTGGAGGGCTAGAGTGAGGAGAACCAATTTCTTCTCAGTGCCTTCCTTCATAGAAGACAGAAACTAAACTTAGTACACTCTACTTTGATGCTCCAGTGTTGGGTACCTCATGGTGTCCACTCATATCACTTTCTCACCCTCCCTTTGGTGTATTGTCTTCCCTATCATATTATAAGCTCTTTTGAGGGCAGAGATGGTTTTTTTCTTTCAAAAACTGTATCTCCAGCCTTTTAGGATAGTTCATGGCTCATAATAAGCACTTAATAAATGTTTATTGCATTGGTTTGGATTGATTTGCTCAGATATACCTAGTCTTGAAGAATCCTTTCATGCTCCACTTGCTAGGAAGACTTCTCTGCCGACTTCAACAACAGCTTATTTCTTCCTCTTTTGATCTCTATCACATTTATATCCTCAGCCACTCATCTAACAGTCGTTTATTTATGGTCTTACTATGTCTTCTCTCTCTATCAGGATTACAAACTTCTAGAAGGTTTTGTTTATAACAGTTTGGGACAAACAATAGGTAGCCAATAAATGAGTTGGTGAGTAAATTTGACCCCTAATTTTGTGTCATCTTGATCTGATCACTTAACAAAATTGGCTCCCAGAGAATTTATTTGTGAAATGGATATAACAAGAGGTATTCCCACCTTCTTCTCTGGGAGAAAGACTTTGATAATTTTGTCATGGAGATAGTTTTGATACTGACTAGCTTTGAGACCTTGGGCCAAGTCACTTAACCAAGATGAGTATCCCCATCTGTAAAGTGAGGATAATAATAGCAGGTACCTCCAAAGATTATTGTGAGAACAAAATGAAAATATTTAAAAATCTTTAGCAAACCTTAAAGCACCATATAAATACTTATTATTTTAAGACTGATAAGAGAAAAATCCTAGCAGAGAGCCATGATTTACCACATTACATTTCTCACTCAGAGACAAAAATTAAAGATCTCTCACCCACTTGAGTGGCATTTATTTTTCACTAACAGATTTCAGGTCTTTTGAGTGGGTGGGGTTTTGTGTGCCTTTTTATTTTAAATTGCACATAGGTATTAGGGGACTGAGCTGCTCTGTTGCTAAAACAGAACAGATGCCTGCCTTCCTAAGCTGAAAATGAGCCAGGGACTGTGAATAACTCCTGGATGTGCTGCCTGGGAGCCTGTCCCTGCCCTGTGTTGGTATGTGGCATACCTTGTAATTGGATAGAAAGCCAGAGGAAAGGGATTGACAGTTCTGCAGCCCACTATTTCTCGGAAGATCTGATTCACTGCAGGGCAGCTGAACAGTTATGTTGTGTCAACTTGCCAGGTCCACTATGTGACTGGGAAAGAGATGCTCTATCAGAGATGTGCTATAGCTTAGTGGCCTCAACAAAGCACAGGAGACTGATGGCTTTATCTGCCTTTGAAAATTCTGTCTTGTTGCTTTATAAGTGTGGATCAGTCCAGCCTAACCAGATGAAGCTACCTTCCTCTCCTAACAGCTTCCCACTCTCTATCTCTTACTCATGAAGTCATCATGAATTATGGTTCAACTACATCAACTAAAGGGTCAAATAATTAGTCTTAAAATAATTATGCCTTGCTTTTATTATGGAGTATGTGATAGTTTTCTAAGCACTTTCACTCAGAGACAGGCAGGTTAGATACTTTTAAGTTCCATTTGTGGGCAACTATCTAGCCCAGTGGGTAGAGTATTTAACTTCCTGATTTCAAATTTTACCACAGACACTTCCTAGCTGTGTCATCCTGGGCAAGTCATTTAATCCTGGTTCCTCAGTTTCCTTATATGTAAAGTGAGCTGGAAAAGGAAATGACAAACCACTCTGGTTTCTCTGCCAAGAAAATCTCAGACAGGGTCATATAAAACCAAACATGACTGATAAATGACTGAATGACAACAATAATTATTATTTATTTGATCCTCAAAACAACCTTATGAAGTAAGTACTATTATTATTCTCATTTTACAAATGAAAAAACTAAACTATAGAAAAGTTAGGTGATTTGCCCAGTGCTGCATAACTGAATCAGACTGTTTTGGAATGTAAGTCTTCCTGTCTTCAAGCCTTCCCTTCTATCCATTGTGTGACCTCTCTCCCTTGATGTGACTTAAACAATAGCCTAAGCACTGAGGTACAAATATAAAAATGGTCCCAGACCTCAAGGAGTTTACATGCTATTATAGGGGAGGGGAGAGAAATAGTAGATATACAAATGAGGAAATACAAAATACATATACACTAATATGAACAGTAACCTACCTACTGAGAGTGGGTGGAGGGCCCAGGAAAGAACTTTTGCAGTAGGTGGCATTTTATGTGACTCCAGAGATGAGCTAGGGTTTCAAAGAAGCCAAGATGGGGGAGAGAGAGAGAGAGAGAGAGAGAGAGACAGAGACAGAGACAGAGACAGAGACAGAGACAGAGACAGAGACAGAGACACACAGAGAGAGACAGAGGGACAGAGAGAGAGAGAGAGAGACAGAGAGACAGACAGAGAGCATTTTGAGTAAGGAGTAATGGTCTAAGATGCAGAGACTGAAGATGGAATGTTTGTACCAGGAAGAATAATCAAGCCAGTTTGGTTGTGAAGTCATGTGTGTGATCAGGTTAGAGATACAGTCTACAGCCAGAGTTATGGGTTCCTCAATTTCCAGGAGACTTTGTATTTTATTCTAGAAACAGTAAGGAGTCACTGGAGTTTCTTTAGTAAGGGAAGTGATTATGTTTTAGCACATTGTGTATTTTGACTGTCATTTTACACAGTTGACTCACATGGCATTTACCATCCATCAAAAGGTCCCAGGTATGAGTGTGTGTGTGTGTATGTGTGAGTGCATGCATATGTGTGTCTAATATAAGCTTTTGTCTAGATACATCTTTCCGATTCTGTACTTAGTTTAAAAAATCAATTGTGAAAGTGCAGAGCCTTACATTTATTCCTATTAAATTTCATCTTACTAAATTGGCCATCACTCCAGCCTGTCAAGATGTTTCTGTATTCTGACTCTGTCATCCAGAGTATTACCTATTGCCTCTCAGCTTCATGTCATCCACAAAATTGATAAACATGCCATCTGTCTTCATTCAAGACATTGATAAACATGTTGAACAGAACACACCCAAGGACAGAACCCTGCCATGGAGACCCTTCCCTCCAGGTTGGCACCACTACTTGCTATTCTTTGCTTTAACCTTCTATCTTTCTACTTCGCTGCTTCCTGACAATTTCCATTATTCTGCCTCTGTACCAGCTTTGGACCCCAAGGGTCTCCCACTTTAATGTATTGTTAGCTGTTCCCCTAGAATTCTTCAGCTCCCTGACCTTCCTCTCTTCTATGTACACTAGGAGGAAAATTTCTGAGATAGGCAATCTTTGTCTTGAAGTTCAGTTTAATTCCATAAGTACTCATAAGTGTGAGGAGGCAGCCTAGAAAGCAACTGTTATCATAGATGACCTTAATTGAAATGTATCATTCATGGTGACAGAGGCTATAATCTCGTTGTCCTTTGTCCTAGTCAGGGCACATCTCAAGCACTGCAATCAATTCTTCAGTCCACATTTTTAAAAAATTAATTTTTAGGGGGCAGCTGGGTAGCTCAGCAGAATGAGAGTCAGGCCTAGAGACGGGAAGTCCTAGATTCAAATCTGGTCTCAGACACTTCCCAGCCATGTGACCCTGGGCAAGTCACTTGACCCCCATTGCCCACCCTTACCACTCTTCTGCCTTGGAGCCAAAACACAGTATTGACTCCAAGACAGAAGGTAAGGGTTTAAATAAATTAATTTTTAAAAACTTTGAACTTACCAAACACCCATAAAAGGAGCATTTCCTATATGCAAAGTAGAAGATAAAAGATGATGGTATAGGAAACCATCACTATTCCATACATAATGACGTGTGTGTGTGTGTGTGTGTGTGTGTGTGTGTGTGTGTGTGTGTACGTGTGCTTCCTTCTGGTCTAATCTGCAAATTTTCATAAAATATGTTGATGACTGGGTGGCACATTTTAGAAACAACACTGTCAGACTGGAATCAGTCCAGGGTAAATAATTAGAATGATGAAGGGACACAAAAGTAGACTGTACAGGGATTCATTGGAGGAACTGAGGATGTATAGCCTAGAAAAGAGAGGACTATGGGGACATGATAGATGTCGCAAAATATTTGAAGAGTCCTCTCTTGTAAGAAAGATTAGACTTTTTCTTCTTAGCTTTGGAGAGTTAAATTAGGATAAATGAATAAAAATGAAAGGGAAACAGATCTAGGTTCAATATAAGCAGATTATCTGGTACTTAGAATTGTCCAAAAGACAAATGTGCTGCCTTAAGTAGGCAGTACATTTTTAATTACTGGAAGTTCTCAAATTATATGATTCTTTTGGGCATGTGTTATGGCCAGAATTCATGTTTCAGGTAGGGAATGGTCTTGGTCACCTCCGAAGATGCTTCCAGTTCTAGGGCTCTATATTAGCATGCCTACACAGCACTGTGGTTAAATGGCTTAGGTCAGTGTGGGCAAACTTTTTAAAGAGGGGGCCAAAGGAAAGGAAATGCTCACCTTTCAGTCTGTTTCTAAGGCAACTCTTTCAAAGTTTCATTGTATTGTATCCTACTCATTGTATTCCTCAGATTAGGAATAATGCCCCACCACTGTATATAACATTTCAGGAGGGCACATCTGGCCCTCGGGCCATAGTTTGCCCATCACTGGCTTAGATGAAGCCTTACCAGAGTGTTCTATACCAACCCAACCAAGCCTAGACTCCTTCCTTTCCCCTCTCCCACCCTTCAATCTATTTGGAACCTAGACAACCTTAACAATGAGAGGGAGGGAATTTTTTTAAGTTTACTATTTTCTTTCTGAATAGAAGGTTTTGAAAAGATGGAGGGTTAATGATAATCATATCAAAAAAGAAAGAAAAGCACATTGATGAATCATTTAAAAATACAAATAAGAGAGCAAAAGAAAATGCAGAATGGGACCCAGATAAGCAAAGCAGTGTTGGAAGTATCATGTTAAATTAGAAATATATACATATATATTTTTAATTATGTATATTTATTAGAAATTCACAATTTCTTATGTGATCCTTTTTTGTTCTTTGAATGTGAAAATGTTCATGTTTTTTAATGCCTATTAAATTCTTAGTAATAAAAAATAAAAATTTTTAAAAAAGAATCAATCTCTTCTTGAATCTGGATCTAAGCATCAGAATTTAGACCTACTCTGGAGGACAGGACCCTCCAGGCATTGTTCATAAGTTCAAATGTGTTTTATTGTCTAACTCTAACTATGAGACCCTGTTTGGGTCCTTTAACTTTTTTTTGAGTCTCAAGTTCATCATTGTAAAAAGAGAACAATAATATTTTGTCCTCCTTCCTTACAGGATGATTTTAAAGGAAAAGATTTTGTAAACCTTAAAGGAATAAATGAATGTGAAGTATACCTAATATTACCACTAACTTGTACACCAGGGTTTTGGATGCTTCCAAGCCAGGAATTATCAGATGAAATAATACAGCATAGGACCTCATTTTATGTGAACTCAGGACATAAAAATTCAGCTAGACATGATTGGCAATAAAAAAATAAAGGCAGAAAAATACCTAAAATTAAAAAAAATTAATGATGGGCCAAATCTATCCCATTTCCCTTAGTAACATAAATTCTCACAGCAAATCACCCAAGCATATTCATTTTTGCTCTGAAAAACCTTAGTGTGAGTTATTTGCATTGTTTTGTGAAAGACATTATTTCCTGCATCAGTCTTTGTCCAGGGATTTCACTTGTAATATGTCAGGTCCCCCACAGAGAAGAGCTTCTCTTTGTTTCATTAATGCCATTTCTTTATTAATGATAGACCAAAGTACAAGAGTAGTAATGCTGGAGGCTCTGACAAGTGTAAGAAAAAGTATAAAGTGCCCACATATGTTTGTATAGGAAATACTAAATAAAAGGGTTCACAAATATGCACAATTTTCAATTTATGTAAAAGATCTTGAAATCTATTGTTCAAGTATAATGAGGTCCTACTGTGAAGAAAAATGTAAAGTTCTACAATTTGATTAAAAAATTAACTGTTTAAGCCCTAGTCATCAGAACTGAGGGACAGGAGGAAAATATGGTAACAGGGCTAAAACATAGGGACTCTGTGCATCATGTTCAATCAGGTAAGAAGCATCAAGTGTCTTCTGTATGCTAGACATGGCAGATATGAAGAAAAACAAAATGAAACATCTCTCACCTTCAAGGAATTTTTACTACATCATGAGAAATGACATGAACCCTTAAAAAGAATTGCAGAATGTATACAGAGTAAATCAAAGTAACTTCAAGGATCACTGGCAACTAGAAGGCATGAGGAAAAGCCTCTTGTAGCACTTGAGACGAACTTTGAGAGAACCCAGGGATTTTACAAGGTGGAACTCTCAGAGAGCAATGCATTTCAGGCATAGAAACAAATTGTGCGAAGGGATGGAGGAGAAACATGGAGTATTCTATGAGACAAGGTACAAGTATATCAATTTGGCTGAGCTGAGGAGAGAGAGGTGTTAAAAGTTTGGAAAGGGAAGGTGAAGACAGATTGTGAAGGACTTTCAGTACCAAACAGAAGAGTTGGAGTAGGCATTTTCTCCCAGAAGAAAGAGAGATTGAATGACAATAGGGAGCCACTGGAGCTTTTAGAGCACAGGAGTGACCTCAGCAGCCCTATACTTTAGAAATCGCTCTTTGGCAGCTCGGTGAAGGATTTATTGCAGAGAAGAGAGACATCAGGTACTAAGATAAATTAAGAAGCTATTTCAGTAGTCTAGGTGGGAGGCGATGAGATTATGATTGTATAGAATCATAAAATTTTAGATGTTGGTGAGATGGCTTATAAGAGATCATTTTGTCCAATTATGTCATTTTAAGATGAGGAATATGAATCCCAGAGAGAACATTTATTTGCCTAAGGTCACACAGCTTTACTTTTACATATACTGAACTTGGACTCAGAGGACCTTGGTTTGAGTCCTGTTCCTGGCACTCAGTCACTGTGACCTTGGGAAAGGCATACCTCATTTCTGAGCCAAGATTCTTCCTCTTCTGGAATTACCATCAATATTGACATTACCTTTCTCGTGGTAATAATGAGAAAAATCCCTTTTAAAAGTTGAAGCACTAAAGAAATGACTTGTTATTAGAAAGTAGCAGAAGGTCCTAGTTGTCCTAATTATGGTGTCCATTTCACTGTTCTAGACATTTCTTCTTCATAGTGCCCCAGTGATAATGTCCCAAGTAGTCATAGAATTTCTTCTTGTTGTTTGTCCTTTATTTTTTATGAGGACTAATGATATCACAGGATGATATCTTGACTTGTGTGTGTTGGATTTAAATGGGACAGAGTTGTACCAAGTATACAATTTCTAGATACTGCTTTTTATTCTCTGAATGGTTTGGGGGCACGTTCCCAACTGTTTTCCTTTTGCCTCATACTTCTTTGGAGAGGAGATTCGGAATTCTGGTTCCCTGCTCTAAGTGACTTTGATGCCTGGTTCCTTCTGCCTCACAAAGAAATCAGTAGAGGCTGCCCATTGCTGAAATATAATAGGATCATTTAAACTGAGAGCTCATCAGTCTGAATAGGCAACATTCCAAGCTCTCTGCACTAAACCCAGGTTGGGAAGATGAGCTATGACTGAAGATTTTCATGCTCTTGTGGTTTGGGTTATAATAAATTTGCTGCCTATCTCCTTTAGCCATTGCCTGATGGCCAGGCACTTTATCAGGAGTTTGCATTCATGGCATTTGGTTCCTTGATGCTTCAGGGTAATAAATAGAAAACATAGGGTTGAGAGTATAGAAAAGGAAGTCCAATTACTTTTCTGTTGGAAGAACTGAACAGTTTTGTGAAACATGGAGGGCAGGAAGTGTGAAAAGAATGCCTTCCCCAATAACCCTCTGGTTGCCTCTCTAGAGAACTGAGTTGATTATTGTTTCTGCAAATGAGGAATACCCTTAAATCAAAAAGACCATATCAGTCTCCAGAATTTAGTGCCTGCCATGAGCTTAGGCTCCACCAAAGTCCTACTCTGGTATCTCTTTGGGGCTTTAAAGGGACCTTGAATTCTAATGATCATTTTTTTAAGCCCTTAACTTCAGTGTATTGTCTCATAGGTGGAAGAGTGGTAAGGGTGGGCAATGGGGGTCAAGTGAATTGCCCAGGGTCACACAGCTGGGAAGTGGCTGAGACCGGGTTTGAACCTAGGACCTCCCGTCTCTAGGCCTGACTCTCACTCCACTGAGCTACCCAGCTGCCCCCTGGGATCTTGAATTCTAAAAGCCTATGCTATACATGTAGGCTCCATACTTAGCTGGAAAAACTTTTTAGTATTTGTCCAGTGACCATCTTTGGCTGGAACTTAAAGAACAGGGGACCAGGGCAGAGAACAAGCATTTATTAAGTGACTACTATGTGCCAGGAAGTGTGCTAAGCACTAATATTTCAAGAGGCCCACCGCCACAAGGGGAAACAAAAGAGAATGCATTTTTCAGCTACAGATAACTGGTAGAGATAGCATGGTATGGTGGAAAGATCACTGTCAGGCAGAGGCAGCAGGTAGAGGACCTGGATTCAAATCCCACTTCTGATAGTTATTATCTATGTGACATCAGGCAAGTAAATTGATTCAATTTCTTTACCTCTGAAATGAGGAGTATAGACTAGATGGCATTTTACAGTAACAGGTGTTCCTACAGACTCATGAAGACATCCTTAATAAGGCAGAGAGAGCAACTTGTGATCTTCATTGGTGGAAGAATTGATCACAGTCATGAAATTATAGTAAGAATTAAGTGTCCTGGTTCCATGAAGGATTCAAGAGAAGATTCAGCTTTGCCCTCTTGGAATTTACACAGTGCCAATGACTAGAGAGCAGTAAAGAAAAAAATGAATAATCAAAAGCCACAGTGTGCAAAAGTTATTTTCTGATCTCATGGGGATCATATGTTTAGAGCTGGAAGAGACCTAGAGGTCACCTAGCACAGCCCCCTCATTTTACAGATGAGGAAACTAAGATCTCTGGGCATTAGTTTAAGTGACTTAGATTGAGTTATTTAGTCAAGGTCATATCGGTAGCAAATTGCAGAGCCAGGATTTGAAATTTCTCTAACTTCTAAGACAACGACTATCTCATAGTGATTTAGAATAACTCCTGTGCTAGGAGCTTTCAGAGTGCGCTCGCTCTCTCTCTCTCTCTCTCTCTCTCTCTCTCTCTCTCTCTCTCTCTCTCTCTCTGTATATATATATATATATATATATATATATTTTTTT